>NC_045705.1:40329357-40629357 GCF_009834535.1 Camelus ferus
ACACCTAGAACCGTTTTTGGCCTGTAATTGGCAGTATGTTGTTGAATGAATAAATGAAGGAAAGTAAAGAAATTCATACAATATAAAATGCTTTTTATGGCACTTAACTGCCCCAAAAGAGACTTTTTAAATAAAATGACAATACTTCTAATTGTTTGCTCAGGTTCCACCTTGCCTTCTGACTACAAATTCTTTGATGTTTAAACTTATGTATTCCCAACACACAGTATAGTGCTTGGCAGTTGTAGGTATTCAATAAATGTTAGTGTATTTATTTAACATACTTTATACTGGGCATCATTTCAAGTGCTTTACAAATATTAGTTTAATTAATCTTCACAGCAACTCTAAGGAGTAACTATAATTGTAACATCATTTTAAAGATGAGAAAACTGAAATACAATGAGGTTAAATAACCACCCAGGTCACAAAACTAGTAAACAATAGAGTCAAGATTTGAACACCAGATTCAAACACAAAAATTCTTATTCCAATGTCCATGCTCTTAACCTTGTTCTAACCTTTTTTGAATAAATGAATGCTTTTCTTTCTACTTATTTTTTCTCTTCGATAGAGGTAACTTTTTAAAAGAAATAAAATCTTTAAATACAGATATGGTAAAGTCAGCTGAGCCACTGGTATGATCAACTGTACAGATTTGTCCAAGACTGTCCCAGTTTTAACATTAAAAGTCCCACATCTCAGGAAACACCTCCGTCCTGGGCAAACCAGGATGGTTGGTTACCCTACCTACTGCATGCTAGTACTAGTACTAGTGCTATGCACTAGTCCTGCATGAAGTTAGGCGTGTCTGTTATTGAGTTCTGGCATGAAAGGAGAAAGAATGCACCACTATTCTAGGCCTTGACCTTAAAATTTTGCCATGTAACATCGTGCTGTTTTCCCATGTTCCAGTTGAGCAGTGAGAACTCTGAAGACTTAGAGGAGTAAGAGCCTGGATCATTAAATAACTATTTGGAGCAGATCTCACCAACCATTTCACTTTAGCAGCCCAACTGGACTGTAATGTGAGCAAGAAATAAACGTTTATTGAATACCTATAGCTAACATCATACTTAATGGTAAAAGAACAGAAGCATTTCTCCTAAGATCAAGAATAAGACAAGGATGTCTGCTCTCACTATTTTTATTCAATAATGTACTGAAACTCTAGTGAGGACAATTAGGTAAAAGTGAAATAAAAGACATTCAGACTGGAAAAGAATAAGTAAATCTATCTCTATTTGCAGATGACATATTTTATACAGAAAATCTTAAGGGATCCACACAAAAAATTAATAAAATAAATAAGTTCAGTAAGGTTACAGGATACAAGATTAATATACAAAAATCAATTATATATTATATACTAACAATAAACAATCTAAAAATAAAATTTTAAAAATTCCATTTACAATAGCCTCAAAAATAATAAAATACTTAGGAATAAATTGAATCAAATTACTGCAAGACTTGTACACTGAAACTAGAAAACAACATTGAAAAAAATTAAAGAAGACTTAAATACGTGGAAAGACATTCATGTTCATGGATTGAAACTCTTAATACTATTAGGATGATAATACTCCCCAAATTGATAAATAAATTCAACGCAAATTCCTTTCAAAATTTGAGTTGTCTTTTTTCCCTTTATTTCAAAAACTGAGAAGCTGCTCCTAAAATTTATATGATCATGCAAGGGACCCAGAAAGATGAAGTAATCTTTAGGAAGCAAACCACAGCTGTAGGTCTCACATTTCCTGATTTCAAAATTTACCACAAAGCTACATTAATCAAGACTGTGTGGTACTGGCAGAAGGAGAGACACAGAAATAAATAGAATAAATTGAAAGTTAATAAATAAACTCTTTCATTTATGCTCAATTGATTTTCAGTAAGTTTTCCAAGGCAATTTAATGGGGAAAGAAAGTTTTTTCAACTAATGGTGCTGGGACAACTAGATCTATGCAGATGAAAAGAATGAAGTTGAATGTTTACCTTATATCATAAACCAAAATTAACTCAAAATAAATCTAAATGTAAGATATATAACAACACAATTGTTAGAAAAAAGCAAAGGAATGAATCTTCATGACCTTGGACTAGGAAGTGGTTTCTTAAATGTGACACCAAAGCTCAAGTAACAAAAGAAAAAAGGTAAGTTGGGCATCATCACAATTAAAATCTCTTGTACTTTAAAGGACACCACCAAAAAAGTAAAAAGACAATCCACCGAATGGGAGAAAATATTTGCAAATAAAAACTATAATCACAGATTTGTATCCAGAATGTATATCCCTTAAATTAAATGATATATATAAAATATTTATATTTTGTTTTAAAAAAGAATAGTTCTTTATGTAACTATCATAGACCAATAACACATAGAACAAAACAAATATATAAGTATACTGAATATCTCATTTAAACCTACCTAAAAATACTTTACTTGAAATCACTAACATTTCTAGAAGAGCAAGAAAACAAGAACTTCAAACGCATACCTCTCCCTACCTCTTAGTGACACATGATGAGAGATATGCACCCTATAGACTTACTGGTCTCTGCCAGAGACACTGAATTTCCATTGCCTGACTGTCTTTTTACTGAATCAAAATATTTGATTGCTGATTACCTTTTCATGTAGAAGGGAAAAGAAATTAATGAGGAAGAAGATGAGTCAGAGTTATTAGTTGAAGAAATATGAAGTTTAAAAAATGTCTCAAGGAAAATGTTTATATATAAAAGACAGTATTTGAAAGTATAAATTATTGTTTTCTGCAAAGGAAACAGAGAACTATCTTCTTAAGAGAAAAGCTTTGTCTTCTAGACTTTGGAAGAAGCATTGATCTCTCAAAAATTGGACCCTTTTGGTTCTGACCAACTGGTTTCAGCTGCTCACCAACCAGTCTCTCTGAAGGATCTGAGAAATGTTTATGATTTTCCTACAGTGCTATA
The DNA here is from genome assembly GCF_009834535.1 of Camelus ferus. Lineage (NCBI taxonomy): Eukaryota > Metazoa > Chordata > Mammalia > Artiodactyla > Camelidae > Camelus > Camelus ferus. The sequence continues at coordinate 40,332,316 of NC_045705.1, forward strand.
TGGTGTTTCCCAATATAAATGGGACTGTTTTAAGAATATTTATTTGGAACATTAAATAATATCAATTTTTAATAAAAAGCTATTTCTTCTTAATTAAAAAATTAAGAAAAATTCAAAGATCACCCCAGTGTACCCACTCTGCATAATTTTAAAATATTAACATTCTGACATTGTTTCATCAGTTATTTTTTAAATACACTACAGATAGTCGGCTTCATCTCTCCAGAAGCAATCTCAATCATAAATATGATGTGAACCCAATTCGTGTCTCTGAATTTTTAATAAATGTGTATCCGCACATATATACTATTTTCGAGTTGCTTCAAAATGTTTGCATGAATTTCATTATACCATATGTATTTTTGCAACTTATAAATATTTGTATGTTTTGATAGACATAGATCTGGTTCTTTTATTTATTAAGCTATGTCATAACACTACTCCATCATACATAAATAATATAATTTTATATATTCCCCTGTTGGTGAACCTAAAAGTTGTTTTTAACTTTTCATTACTATAAATAATGTGTTGTATATATATTCTTATGCAGATATGTGAGAGTTTTCCCCCAGGCATATACCAAGATATGAAATTGCTGGGTCATCAATTTCTTAAATTTTAACTTGCATATTTCACTACATATTTTAATACAATTTTATCCTTTCATGAAAAATTCAAGAATCACAACATTTTAACTATCTCTTGAACTTTCCCCACCTCCCACCGTCCATGGTTTTTCTTTCTAAATATTAGTTCCATTTTCTTTTTATATCTAGTAAGTTATGTTTTATAATAAGCATTTAATTAAAATATATTTTAATGATTTTTTTCATTTAAGATGAATCTATCTGTTTTTGCTCAAGTGCTTCCTTTTAGCCAGGGTTTATGGGTAGCCTACTTGAGATGTCAGACAATGTCTCAGCATTTTTTTTTCACCCTCAATCTTCAATGATAGCTAAGATAGATATATATTTCTAAAAATGACAGTTATTTTTCCTCAGTACTTTGAACCTATTACACCATTGACGTTTGGGCATCTATTGTGGTTGACAAACATTCACTGCCCATCTAATTACGGTTCCTGTGAGAATACGCACCCTTTTTTTCACTAGTGGTTTGATACCCTACTGTCTTACTATGACATATCTAAGTGTGAAATTATTTTTGTTTTATAGTTCTCAGTGAACTTTTGTTCTCTAAGGAATTTAAAATGTCTTCTACAATTCTACATTTATAAAAATGTACATCATAATAGTGTACAAGTGGATGAATATTCAGAAACAATACATATCATGCAAGTAATACCCAGAGCAATAAATAGAACATTATGAGCACCTCAGAATTCCCTCCTTATGCTGCCATTCAGTTGCTTCACCTCAAGGGTAACCATTATATTGTTTAATGTAATAATTGTACCTATTTTCACACTTCAGAAAAATAAAGTCATACAATGTGTGCTCTTTTGTGTTTGTCTCCTTTCACACAATACTATGTTTGACCGTCCCCTGCATACTGTTGTATTTGTAGACAGTTCATTTTCAATGCTGTATACTACTCCACAATATGAATATGATATACAATATAACTGTCTTGGCTCTGGTCCCTTACTGCATGTGGCTTTCTCAGTTCCTATTAACTCAATGGAATCATATTCAGGGCAGGCCCAACTTGGAGCCCAGAGGCGTTATAACTTTAGCCCCCATTGATAACTGTATGTTTCTCTTCCATTTCTGGCTCACAGAGAGATATTTATCAGTCTTTTGAGCAAGTCTGTGTCTATTTAATTTATATATATATATAAAATTATATATACATATATATGTATGTATGTGGATACACACACACACACACACACACACACACACACACACACACACATTCTACCTATTACAGCCATAGGTTTAGTGCAGTAAGATGTAAACTCACAGAATCAACTTGTTGGTAATATCTACTCCTTTTAAATTTTTGTGGACAAGCATAACTTTTCAGATTTTATGAAAGAAGGCTCATTTTGCGCCTGTAAATCTCGTATATGTATATATATGATGACTTACTAAGTCTTAATGACTCTAAGAAGCTAGTTCTCTCTTTTAAAAAAACATAGCTCTGCAAAGGAAACAGAATTGCCTTCTTTAGGAAAAAAGCTTTGTCCTCCAGACTTTGGGATAAGTATTTATCTCTCAAAATTTAGACCCTTTGGTTCTTATCAATAAAAAACATACATATGTGTTTTATTACAAAGAGAGAACTAGCTTCTTAGAGTTATTAACAGATAAGGTTTTTAGCTGGAATTTAATGACATAATCTAATTTTTTGAAGCATTTATAGTTAGTTACATTCATATTAAAGAAATAAAATTTTGTGTTTAAATAAGTTTTAAGTAAAATTGAGGCACAATAAATAAAAATATTAATTAAATAGTAGTTCAGATGATAAATCAAAAATCAAAAATCATGAAAGTGGTGAGTAGAATATTTAAGTTTGGAAAACACTGAATTAATAGCTCAACTTTAATTTCTTCAGTAAAAATACAAACACCAGGTCTAATATTCACCTTTTGGATCAATGCCAAGTCAACCTACAGTAAATCTGCAGCTGTAGTTGCTTCTTCTTGTACATCATTCCTTGCCCCAATCTTTCTCCATTCAGTCAGGGCTGATAAACCACACCTAATCTCATAGGGTCAATGTGTTGCCAATTCCATTTGGGAAAAACATTTTCAAAGAGATCCTTGAAAGGAAGGCATTGTTAACCCAAGGACTATATATAAACAATACAACTTTAGGCAGAATATCAAGCAATCTTTATGGGTATCTGAACCTCACTTATGGTTTAGTCCACGAAAAGCAAATGGGTATGAACTTACATGTTAACATCAACTTATGAATAGTTGCTTTCTGCAGTGCGGTGTTCAGAAAGATTCTGAGGGGAAAACTGGATTATTAGGAAAGAGTCCCATAAACATGGATGTGTAGAGTACCAGAATTTGTGCTATGTGTTTCCCATCTTTGATTAAGAAAGCAATAAATAGTCCTGATCTTCTATGATCTCAGATGTCTAAAAAGGAGTTCTTGTTTAGGATGCTTCAGTATAAGTTAATATATTTAAGAAAATCATTTTTAAATAAATGGAATAAAGCATGATTTATTGTATTCCAGGTATGTTTACTGAAAAAAAATTCCCAACTAACATTAAAATTAAATGAAAATACTTGAAAAATTGATTAATAAAGAAGGAGTACCGAAAAAAAGTGCTTGGCAGATATTTGGTAGCTTTTTAACAATGAAGTTTCATTTAAAAAATGACCAATCCTAGAGAAAATGCCTTTCAAGAAAAAAAAGTAAGTTGTCATAGTAACTCAGTGTTAGAACCACCACACAGACCAAATTTAGCAGAGCTATACTTATTGTTTAATTGTACAAACTATTCATTTGACAAAAGGAAAGAAGATGTGAAATTAGATTTTGCACCTACTATGTGTGAGGAGCTTTACATAATTTTCTCTTTAATCATCATAAGAATCCAGCAAAGAAGGTATTATCATCTCCAGTTTTAAGATAAATAATTTGAGGTCCAGCGTGGCCAAGTATTTGCCTTATATCACAGCAATAATAGGAGAAGCAGGGTTCTGAACATAGGTCTCCTGAGAGCCTATTTTTAAAGAACTCTGAATAACCCTACTTGCTTCCTCAGTGAACCACATCGTCTTTCTGGAGGCTACAGAAAGATACCACTGCTATTAGAAAGGCAAGTATGGTCCAAAGAACATCAAAATCTTTTAGACGGAAGAGATAACACAAAGTGAAAAAGGCAGTTTCTTTATCAACAAGATTACTCACTGGAGAATTGGTGGGCTTCTCCTATACTTCCTAGGTGACAGTAAGATTCACGAGGGAAACAGCTAGACAATTTCTTATGTGTCTTGTTTAAACTTGTTCCAATACCCACAAAATTTATCTCAAATCAGATATTTTAAAATGGGACACAAATCATTCATTCCAATTTACATGTCCTCTCACTTATAAAGAAATATTTATTTAGTGTCACCACGCGTCAAGTACTGTACTAGGTCTTAGGAACTGCAGAAAACCAGTCCAGCAGGATAAAACTTCTTCTGCTACATGACATTAGCAACAGTTCTTAAGTTTACCAAGGGCAAACAAGTCCACTGAAAGCCCCCAGTCTCCTTTCTTCACACATCAAAACATTCCCCAATTAACCTAAATCTTTGTTCTAAAGTTGAATCATTAGTACTCAAAGGAAAATCCAATGTAAGCCATCTTGAAATTTGGTCACCTGTGGATTTTTTTAGCAGACAGGGAAGTAGAGCAAGCTGACTGAATACTAATAGAGAATTTGATCTGCGTGGGAGTTAGATGATCTCTCTCATTTTGAGATGTCTTAAAGAATCAGTGAAAGAACAACTGGAATGTAATGTGTCTGTCCTGGAGGCCTGTGATTGGCCCCAGCAGCCACAGGGGATGGGGAAATCCCATTGACCTAGTTTGCTACAGACTCATAGCACTGGGGATTAGCCAAGCCGTTGCTTATGTGTTGATAGGATGAGGTGAACTGGGTTCCAGCCTAGTTCCCACATGATATTAAAGACAGAATTGTCTTCACAACCACCCACGGACTATGTAATAAACCCAAACTTCTTAATCTAACTATGGAATCAAATCACTGCCTCACTTCCAATCTCCTGTTATTCCTCAATGTAAATCTTTGTTATCAGTAGATGCTTTCTGGCTCTGTGATCATGGATAAGTTTTTTTTCTCTTCTTTTCTTTTCCTTGCCTTTCTTTTCTTTTCTCTTCTTCCCTTTCCCTTTCTCTTTCCTTTCCTGTTTTTTTCCTTCCCTACATCTCTGAATCTCAGTTTCCCCATCTGCAAGATTGGAATGACATTAGTACTTACTGCCCAAGTTCGTGGATGATTAAATAAGCACAAGTAAAGCCTGGTGAAGTAGCAGGTGATGCCTCCACCACTACCAATCATTCTACTCTTGGTATCAGCTAGACTCACAGCTCAGCATTATGTTTACCAAAGGCAAACATGTCCACTTAACCCGTCTTTTTTTTTTTTTTCGCATAGCAAACCATTCCCTGATGAAGCTAAATCTTTGTTCAGAAATTGAATTATTTGTACTCAAGGGAAAGTCTAACATTAGCCATCTTCATGTTTGGTCACATGGACTTTCAGCATGATTTAAGCATTCCCGCCTCCATGTCTGACTGCTGCCTAAAAATGCTTTCCCATTCTTCATTGTTGAGGCAAGTCCAAATCACTATCGAAAATCTAGTGTAAACCCTACCCATCCAGTGAATCCTGGATTGCTCTCTGCACCCCACAAGTGATCCCTTCATTGTAAAACACCACTCATCTAGACACTCATAACGTATTTCTTTCTATTATATTTTTATACAAAAGATTTCTCTCATTGAGAAGATTCAGCAGCAGATAAACTGCCTAGTTTATTTTTAAATCTCTCCAAGCATCTACCTAGAACAATTTCCTGAGTGTCCACAATTGTGTCAGTTGATGGACTCAGAGGGTTAGCGAAGCTTTAAAACAACCTGAGAAGCTTATTCATGAGATCTGAGCTTCAACCAGCTGGTCACGTTCCTGTCCTATGTTAACTGCTACTGATGTAAACAGAGAATATGGTCATGGAATCTGAGTCTCACACTTGGACTTAACACTTATTATTATACAAATCTGGTACCCATCCTGGCTCATGGACATGACTTCCACCTTCCATCAGGGACAAGATTTAGGTATCCATCATATGCTTGCATACTTGATAGTAGACCATATCCCAGTCCTCCTCTGCCTGCCTTTCATCCTTCCACAAACATTTGTTGAGTGCCTCCCACATGAGAGACACTTTGTCAGATGTATAAGATACAATGATGAACATGACAACCACGGTCCTGCTTTCATAAACTTGCAGTGCATTAGGGACTAAAAATTAGTAGAACCATGACACTTTGAACAATCTGAGAGTGACTAAGAATAAAATTGTCTTTGAAGAAACTCACACCCCTCTGCCCTATTTTTAGCACAGTAATTTGGAAACAGCAATGCACTCTCACCCTTGAAACTCTAACCATTTTGCAGAGATCACAGGATTTTGTCCATGCTGCTTCATGAAAAGATGCAGCATAACTGTGGATACTGAATGTAGTTCCTTACTATCTTTATTGGCAGAGGTGTTATTTCAATGTGAATAGTGGTAGTGCAAACAATAGTTTAAAAATGAAATGCCCTATTCCTGATATACACAGCGCACAGCCTTGAGACAACGTAGTTGGATAGTTAGTAAAATGTTTGAGGAGGGGATGTCACTCTCCCCCTTTCTCCCAATGCGTCCTAATATTCAAAACTCATTGTATTTCCAGAAGCAAACAATTCCCTTGCTTGGATCATCAAAACAAGAAACATCTTCTCATGTAATTAAAACATGCAGCTCTTCCAAGGCGGCCGGTCCACACTGGCTAAGAAAGGCACAATCCATACTGAAGAATAATTATGCATGAGTTAGGGCTGGGAGTTACACTTGGGTAAAATCCTCAATTACTGTAGCTTCATTAATGTATTCTTGGTGTCTGACTGCTGAGTGATTGTTCTGAATAAATTGTGCTCTCATGCATGCACTCAAAGAAATGACAAAATTTTGAATGAATAAGCAGTCAGCACCCAGGAGAGGTTCTTCGGGCTACAGTTATTCAGAACTTTCTGTATTTGTCACAATGGGAGACAGCCGAACATGGAAATTTCATAAAACTATAGAATCTCAGGGTTAAAACAGATCTAGTGGTCATTTGGTCACCCCTTCCAAGATCCTCTCCTGTCCAATATATAAATCTTCTCTACAATAATCCCCATGAAATGGTCACAGTGGATTGCACAAATAATTCTGATCACAAGGACCTTGCTACCATCTCCTGACATGTTCCTTTTCATTAATCATTACAAAATTCTTTATTTATGCTTAGCTAAAATCTATCTTACTGTAGTTCCTCATTCTCCTAAGGCCACACAAAGTCATTCTAATCCTTCTTCCAAATAATAGTCCTCTCAATATTTAAAGGACTGTCACATATTTCATTCTGTGAAATACGTACAACAATGTCAAGGAGAATGAGGGCTGCAAAAAGGTCATGACAATTCTACTTCGGGAAAGCTATTAGGAAACCATGACAGTTGGGTTTCATTAGCAGGAAAGATACAAAGATATGAGGAGGCTAAGTGGGGTACCCTTTAACCACCAGCTTCACTAACTTCCTTCTTACTGATGTACTCCAGACTTCCTCCTTTCTTAGCAGATAGTCCTGCTATCTATCAAGTTGTTCAAATTATAAACTACCCCTCCCTTTACTGTTCACATACAATTCTCACTTACATCCTAAATATACCTTGAATGTATTCATTCATTTTTATTTTTACTGCTATTACCCTAATCCAAGGCATTACACTTTATCGAAGCTTATCCTTTCTCATGACTAGTCATCCCCACTTCCATGTTTGCCTGCGTCTACTCTAAAGTGAAGATCAGATCATATTACAGCCTTGCATCAAACCCTTCAGAAGTTTCCCTATACTCTCAGGATGGAGACCGATGTCCCTAATACAGCCATCAAGGCTCTGCCTCTTCCAACCACTGTCTCCTTTTAGCTTCCTTTTCTCCTTTTCCACACTGGCCTTCCTCTACTCTTCTTAGATAAGAAAAAGGTAAAGAAAACTAATCTGAGAAGGAGATTGAAAAGGAATAGTTACAGGAGAAATAACAGAAACAAATGTTTGTGTTGCCACAAGTCAAGAAAAGAGTGAATTTCTATAGGGGAGGAGTGTCAAGAAATTCAAATGCAATAAGCAGGTCAAAGTAAGATGAGACTTGACATCCATGAAGCCACTGATAAGTTTAATAAAAACAGGTTTCTAGGCAAAAATGTTAGAGGCACAGACAGGTTGCAGTGAGGTGAGAGGTAAATTGGAGGTGAGGGAAGGGAACAAGGAAGGTAGGAAGAGGCTAGAAGAAGAAGCAAAGTCAAAGTAGTAAATGTGTTTCTTTTTTAAATAGCAAGGTCCTACTAGAAAACACAAGGTTAAGGAAACATGAAAGGAGCTGACTGATCAAACAATGTTCCTGAAGAGGGAAGAAGTGAGATCAAGGCAACACAAGACTATGCAAAATAGCTGGCACAGTATATAGTGAGTCTCAAGGAGCAATCTGAATATAAGAATAATTGGCATTGATATTTTTCTTATAATAAGCAAATATTTTCCTTCTTTTTCTTCTCTCTTTGCATTCCCAAAAGTTCTCCTATAAAATGGGTGTTTCTAGCACAATACCTTTGATCTCTTCATCCTCCTCAGCGCTATGTAACGTAACATCCACTGCTAAGGATAATAGTCATGAGCCAGCACCGTCAATGGGGAGAAGAGGCCAGGTTTAAAAAACTCAAGAGGCTGACTTTCTTCTTGAGCAAAATGCAAATTGCTATTCATGATTTAAGGCTTGGGTCAAAGATTATCTTCTCTGTGCAGTCTCCCCAACTTCTCAGAGTCACTTGTGTGCTTCTCTGGAATCCCTTCCCTCACATCACTGTCACATACCATACTTGTAATCTAAACACACTGGCACCTCTTCAGTGGCAGAAACCTGTTGTATTAATCTTGGCATCCCTGAAGCTTGACACAATGTTTTGCACACAATCAGACATCAATAAACATTTGCTGAGTGAGAAAATGAATGAATTTCAACCTTTTTTTCAATCTTTTTATATCTATTGTCTTGAATCACGAGTTAGCATTAAACAGTGTGCCGTCTTGCTGTCTTGTTTCACATGTATGAATCATATCCTTACAATAATATTGTAAGCTCCTTCAGGTGTGGTCCACAATCTATGCTTCCTTTTCTTCTATCACCACCGAAATTTATCCTCAATGGGTTCCAGCACAATAGCAGAGAAAGCTCATTAAGTACTTGCTGATTGACTTACCCTTAGAAAGTAATTTTCTGACAACTGAACTAAGAGCTTCATTTGTACGTAGAATATATTTTATATGTATGAAGTAGGATTTTCTATTGTTTAAAATAAAAAGCTATTTTAAATGTACTTTCATTCACACCATTATTCATATTCCCCTCCACCTCCTTTCAGAAAGCCATCTCATGTGTGTACTGCACTTCCAGGTTAGACTGGTAAAGAAATGTATCTGATGAATCATCTAATGGTGTCTGTAAAGGAATCACAAAGGACACCTGTGTTAGCAATAAAAACAGACCAAATTCTGCTTTCTTTTCATTTGCCAGCCTTCTGGCAGCTTGACATAGTAGCTAATATCCTTGAAAATTGTGCTTTAGCATCTAATCCAAAACACTTAACATGAGATACAAAAGTCAAATAAGAAAAATGAAAACATTAAAGAGAAGAGAATTCCCCTCAAAGCCAAATGGGAATTGCCTGAGCCAAGAAGGGAAGAGCTGGGGGAGGTATAAACCTAAGAGTGGAAAAGACATAAGCTCTGAGTCAGAAAGAGCATTCAATTATTTACTCATCTAGCATACATTTTACTGTACACCTACTATGTGCCATGCACTATGCTACATGCTAAAGGCAAAATGTAAAATAGATGCAGCCCATGACTTTCAGGAGCTCACAGTGAATAGACAAAGAAGTAAACGAATAACCACAGCTCAGTATGAGAAATACCACTAAATGGTATATGATGGGAGCAAAGGCTGTTGTAGGAACAAAAAAGTGGATACCCCTCTCATGTTTGAGGGTCCAAAAACTATTTCCAGGGGTGGCAATCTAAGCTGAGAGCCAAAAAGTAGACAAGATGGCTAGCTAACGAGGGTCAGGTGAGGAAGGAGAAAGGGGATCAGCATGTGGAGAAGAATCCTGGAAATGAGATGTGGGAAGTTTATTCATGAGCCTCAGAAAAGTTCAGCATGGCTAGATTTACATCCCAGCTCTGCCACCGGCTGTGTCACTTCTGACATCACTAAATCTTTTCTGAGTCTCAGTTTCCCACCATTTGAACACTTCACATGCATACTACTAGCATAGTAACTGGCACCTACAGGGGGTTTAAGGAATAATAGTTCCTTTCTGCCTCTTTCCCTTCCTTCCTTGAGCAAAGAGGCAACCTCATTCCAAGCTCCAAATCCCTGCTTCCTATTCTTTCCTTCCCAAGGAGCTCATTAGCCAATTCACACTGGCTCAAGATTCATCTGACCATTTAAATAGCTGTACCTTCTAAATGCAGACCCTTTTTATCACAGTTTAAAGCTGACCTTTAGTTTTCCAGGTCTGGCTGTTTATGTGGATGAAAAGTTCACAATTCCTTTTTAAAAAGTCTCCAGTATAATGGATTATCCAATCACATTCTTCTAATACGTCTGACCCAGTGCCAGGTCTTGCCATTCATACCTTCCCTAAGGCTGCCCTCTCCATCTGAAATTCTCTATTTGAGACAGTCTGACAATTGTCCTCAATACAGCTCCATATCTTTTTCTTTCTTTTCTTCCTTCATAAGGCATCCTCAGTTAAATGAGTATCTCAGATGGGCTTTTCTTTACTCTTTCACATACATTAATTTGTCCTAAGAAATGAAAACCATCAAAATTGGTATCATAATGTGATTATTAATTTCATTATTTCTCTCATTATTTAATTCCTACATTCTTTTATTCACTCATTATTTACTCATTAAATTAACACGTCTATTGTATACATGCAAAAAACAAGATACCTCGCTGGCACAAAGTGATCTTCCATAAAGGAAATAGACAGTTAAGAACTTCAAGGAGCTTAAGAGTCTAATGAAAGAGATATAGCAGCGAGCATGTAAAGTTAATAAAATGAAGTACATAATGAATGTGGTAAAATAAATACAACAAAAAAAGGTATGACAGTTCGAATTAAAGAACATAGGACTTGCAGCACACTGAGGGTCTAGAATTGAAGGCTAGCTGTACTGTTTTCTGCAGCCTTGAACCATTTGATTAACCTCTCTGAGTTATTGTGTATGTAAAACGGAGACAGTTCTATGTCCTTTGTTTTTTAAACTCTGTTTTGGTAAGGCTATATTGAAATAAAGCATATAAAATTTCTTTATACTGTAAAGTTTCAGGTGATTTTAAGGAAACTGACTACTACCTGAGAAGGGGCACTATCTTCAAGATAGGCACCAATATATTCAACAGGCTAATTACTTATACACAATCCTACTGAATACTGATTGTCATAGGCTAGAGAGTTTCAAAGTTTACATCTCAGTTCTCCTGGTGCACATGTTTGCTTACAAAGTATTTCTAAAAGAGAATTTCAAGGCTTTCAGAAGGGATGTGTGCTTTCCAGCTTATTTGCTCTTCCATCTAATTCTACTCTGAACAGGCGAGAATTGACTATTGCTGTCAGATACTTGCAAAGAAGACTTGTGTCTGTTGAACATGCCCACCTAGGACAGAGTCAACTCCATCCTGTCACTCGGAGGGCAGGCAGGATCTATACGTACATTTACATGCATTAGCGTGGATTTGTTTCCCTGACCTTCCTATAAAAGTTATTCCTTGATCACACATAGTTTTATCACTCTCTCTGCTGACTCTGCATAATTATTTCTTTCCCTTCTCTTTACTATCTCCCTCCTTCTACCTGCTCAGTCACCACTGCTGTCATATTTGTACCCACTATATTATCTCTAAATATACTTTAGAAGTTCAACAGCTTTAAGTAAAGATCTATGGGGGTTTTTTGAACAATGCTTAATCCACTTCAAGTCTACAAACATATGTCTAATATTCCGGGCTAGATTCTGGCATAAGAACAAATAATTACAGAGTAATGTGGCAGATGTGGTAATAGAGATTGCTTTGGAGAGATGGAAAAGAGTCATTCATCCTGTCAGAGAAGGTCAGAGAAAGCTTTACAGAAGTAGAGACAGTATTTGCAGTAGCCCATGAACAATGAGAAGTATTTTCCCAAATGAAGAAAGAAAGGACAGTGTTTTTAGATAGAAGAGATAGCTTAAGCAAGGGCGTGAAGATATAAAAACTTAATATATAGAGAAGTGAATTATTTATACACAGAAAAAATCTGCCAGGGCAGGTTAATAAACCACATTTGAATTATTCTAAGGAAAACCTACTTAAAGATCTTTAAAAAGGGCTTGACAGAGGCTAGAGGCTTAGGGCTTTATCCATAAAAAATACTTAAGAGACTCTATTATTCCTGTGAAGCAGCTGCATTTAATATAAAAGTTTACAGCCCAACAGGGATGTTGGCCAGGCTGTGACCACCCCTGATTCTTGCTGCATCCATGGCACACACTGCTAATCAGTCGAGGCATTCATCTCTACAAAGCCGGGACACGGCTTCAGAATCCTCCCCAAAAGAGATATCTATAAGGCCCATTATCAATCGGTCAGAATTGGCACTTGAAACCTATTCTCATCTCTGTTCTAGCATATGCACTGAAAGGGAGTGGCCATAAGAGATATTTGTAACCCAGAAGAAATCCTTTCACTATATATACCCCATACCTGGCTTTGCAGAGCCCATGAATGCATTTCTGCCATATCTATCTTAGGCTGCATGGGTCAGTGACTCAAGGTGGCCCTCTTGGCGGAGGGACTCTGGACACTAAGCATCTGGAAGAAAATAGCAAATTTCAATTCTCCAAAATTCCAAATGTATTTACAAACCAAATCAAAAGTTCCATTTTCCTTGCATGTAAAACTTATTATTCTGCCTTAACTTTAAAATAAAAAGTACAGCTTGTTATTATTTCATTTTGCAAACATTTGGTCCATAAATATGTATCATATTAATGTATTCCTATCCACAGTATTTCCTATAGTATCTCACTGTATTGGGCTTAAATAAAAAGTATTCATCTGTTTTTAAAAAATTCCACATAATTGGCTGTTGCTTTCAAAAGTGATAAGCATTTATCAGGTTTAAACTAATAAGAAAATGCTAGCCTATATTATTTAGCAAAAGCATCCTAGTAACACAGTTAGTATGGACAGGCTGCATAGAACAAAGCCCCCGAATCAACTTGCAAAGCTCCTTCCTATAACATATATGTAAATTAGCTACCAGAGCTGAAAATGCTTAGAAAAAAATTCACTTTCACACATTGATTAAATTATTTCCTTTATTAGCATAAATAGTTTAGAGAAGAAAAGCCCAGGATTGATTGCTCTGACTCTCCAGGGTGAAGGAAACAAACACATTTTTTAAAAATCCTCAGCTTCACAAGGTATCCTTTGCCAACCTCCCAAGGAGCAACCTTAGAATCTGCTACAGGCTGAAGCAGCAGCCTGCCCGCTTTCTCAGCAGCAAGAAATATGCTAAGCAGTGATTATCAACAGGGAAGAGGATCAAAAGGTTCAGGGAATGATTAAGCAAGATATCATTCCTTCTAACAATCAGTTTTCTGTAGAGGTCTGAACGATGGAAGTCTGAGTAATCTCAAATTTCAGTCAATTACATGTGAGAAATATCTATTCTGTGCTCCCTCTGTGGGAGCTCTCATTGCTCTAGTTTTCTGGGCACACTGACAACAGGAGTCATCATCAAAGTCAAGGTGATTTGCTACCAAAACCTGAGCCTGACCAAGCATATATCTGTCCCATCCAAACCATTAAAAAAAAAGCCCACAAGCCCATGGAAGGAGACCAAGACAAGACCAAAAAGAGGCTCGGAGTAAGTGTTTATTTGTAAGGTATGATTGTTACAAGCAAGATTACACTGAAGGAAGGTGACTGCTTTTCATCATAGAATCCTATTCCCGGGAGGTGTAAGAAGTGGAATGGAAATCGCTCTGATTTTGCAGATATCAGTTAGAGTCTTGTCTTGCCATTTACTGGCTCTATCAGCCTGGATCTCTCAACTTCACTAAACCACGCTGTTCGCATCTAGTTGAGTGGAATCTCTTTCCTGCTCTGTTTATTCAGAGTGCATTGATGAAGGAATAGGAGGGAGGACAGATTATAACAGTTACAGATTAAATTTATCTCACATGGTCACATTTAATCTTCATTACAATCACATGAAGTAGTTTTACATCTTTTTTTTAAAGTAAAGAAACTGGGACTCAGAGAAGTTAAGTGAATGTCCAGTATGACCCAGCTGAAAAGTGGCAAAAACTGAGATCCACGTCTTGACTCAAAAGTTAACATTCTTTTCACTGTACTATATCTGCCTCTTTAGATTATAAAAATTCTTAAAGGCAGGGGCCATACTTGAGTGATTCTGGTATTCCTAATACCTAACACATTTGTTACACAGTTGGTATTCAGTAAAGATTTGATGAATAAATAGATAATGTTTTTAAGTATATAAATTCATTGAGCCCAACCTAGCTAAACAAATATTGACTGTGCACAGCCTACTGTCAGACACATCGTTTCTAGTTAGGATACAGGGATTCAAAGATGTAATATCCACTTCCTGCCCTCAAGGGAGTCATAGTGCAGTGACAGACACATAAGAAACAAAATCTATCTTCCACCAAAATCCACCTTTACTTCTATCTTCTGCAGTTTCAGAGAATTCATGGACTCTACTTTGAACACACGTTGGAGGTGTTTGAAGTTACATCTCTGCTAATCTTTGAGGCTTAACCCAAAGTGAGAGCAGGGGTTCCTTTAGCTTGTAGCAGAGCGTGAGCCATGGGGAGCTGGGAGTTTTACTTACTACTTTAGGAATGTTAGGTAAGTAACGTTTGAGTACTAAGGTTCAAATTTTGGAAGGTTTGTGGAACCAAGTATTTGCCATAATTTTATAAGCCAGATTTTCTGTCTTTGGTTTCACTTTGATTTCTAAGGTTAAACAACACCAATGGTATTAAAACAAAGAAGGCATATGAACAAAGTAAAAATTTATAGAGGGCTCAAAATACAGGGAATTAGAGAAACATGATAAGCACAAAGTCGTAATGATATTACTCAACAGGAATAGATGGGTGCCTTTGGGACTAACGTGGGCAGCAAGGAGTCTCTGTCACTGAAGAATCTTTAGAAAGAAGATACACTAAGAGCAAGGGAGCAAGTGCAAAGAAAGTTGTATGTGCCTTGTCCAATCACGATTATGGAAGAGAGGTATGTGACTATCATGGTTACTGTGTCATGGTTGCTAGGTTTGCACAGAGCAGGGAGATTTTATGAGGTCTGTTCCTGGTCTAGACAAAATATCCAATAAAGCTATCAAATCTCCTCTTGTTCAAATTCTAGGCCCACCAAGCAATTTGCAAGGATAGAAAAATACTGTAAATAAATAAATAAACCTTTTAAAACAGATGCATTTTCTAATATTCCTTGGCCTGTGCTCCATTCAGTCAGCCAGGTCACCCTGCATTCAATGCCTCAAGTAAGAGACAGAATCAAAACAAACAAACAAGGATTTAATTTTTGGCTTCTGCATTTTTAAATTTCTCTCTCAGCTGGAGAAAAAGAAAGAACTTCCTGTAGATTTAGAAGAACACGAGGTAAGAAATGCCAAAATTACCCACTTCCAGGACTAAAACGCCCCAAGGATAGGAAGAAGAGGACGCTGGAGGGGAACTGAGTATGTCAAAGTTGCAGACACTTGAGAAAGCAGGGACCTATCAGGCTCACCACACTGGTGGGTCAAGGAGACATAGGCCTCCCACATAGACTTGCATGGTTCCCTCACAGAACCTCAGAAAGGAGCTCAGGCAGGTGGCCAGTATCTCAAAGAAGAAGTGACTACAAAGATCATTTACTAGCAAAGTGCCTGGCATATAGTGGAAGCAAATGATTATTGAGTAATTGAATAGGGTCATATCTGGCCATATTATGAGTTTTCAGATTCTAGGTCTGGGGATCAGGCTCTGATGATAGTGACTGAATGAAGATGCCAAGCCAGCATTTGGTTAATAATCCCTAAATGATGGCACATGGAACACTTTGCCTATCTGTGAGAAATGTTACCAACTAAGAGCAGAGAAAAGTAAAACTACACGTTTAGGTTTCTACTTTGCCATTTGTTATGCTGCTGTGAAATCATGATTTCTCTGTACCTGGCTTTACTCTGATCTGTCCACAGTGCATATTGTACAGAATTGGACTCAAAAGTTAGGGATACCAGTCTTATTTCTCTTCTAGGCTTCATGGGATGGAAATAGCCATTAGGCGATGGCTATTGAGTAATCTGTGGTGCCCACAGTGCTGCTCCCTGCTCAGTAAGAGGCCTGCCCTAATTTTAGGATTTCAGATGCAGTGAACAGCACCTAACAGATAACTGGAAATGATGATGGCTGAACCTTTTAGTGCCTTCATGTGTCACAGGCAAGTTGACAAGGTTCAGTTAAGATAGTTCTGTTTAATGCCGTTTTTGAAATCAGTGTGGCTCTGGCAAACTCTGAAAGCTTGAACCTCATATAATCAAAATGCGGGGAAAAAGCTCCTTCTTCAATTTGAAATAGTGCTTCTATTAGAATCTATAGCATGACACATTTTAAGAATCTGACATACAACCAAAAGCATGCAGAAAAGATGCTATATAAGTCAAAAGATACAATTTCTCCTTTTCTTTCTTCTAGACTACACTCTCCAAGGGGATGGACTGTGTGTTCCCAACTTTTGAAGTCCAGTGCCCAGCACCAATGCTCAGCATGATAGGTGCCAGCTAAGCACTGAGTCACTGTTTGGTAACAAACCCAAATAATCAGCCACTAATTTATCTATTTTGTGAATGTGAATTTGATATATCAGGTTTTTCCTAAAGCAAAGTACTTGGAATATTTTGGAATATTCTCTGCAGTTTAGTAAAAAAAAAAATGTATTTTTGGAAAAATGCTGGTGGAGACACATGGTTCCAGATTAGGACATTAAAGAAGAGAGAATCATATACCTAATCAGAAAACTGAGACTTGATTACATATAGCACTTCCACTATACTCTTATGGTCTACCATTCTGGGGAAGAAAAAGTGTCAGCAGAAAGATGGAACTACTCGGTTCTTCCGGAGGATAGGTCTTATGAAAGGCTTCGTGGAGAAGGTAGCCATAAAGTGATTCTGCAAGGTGAGAAAGTGCTCATCAGGTGATCAAGAAGAGGCACTGCAAGCTAAGGGGGCAGGGTGATGCACAAAGGTGTGAGACTACGAAACAGCCTCAGGTGTTTGAGGATGTACAGAGTTCAGAATACCTACAGTTTTAGGTTCAGTGAATACTGAGGAAAGATGTAAATCTGGAGGGGTATAAACAAAGAACTCAAAACTTACAGGGTTTCATATGCCAAATTCGAAAATTGAGGCTTATGGCATGAAAAATGGAAAATAATGAAAGCTTTTGAGGAGAGTCCGTAAGATACTCAAGATTAGATTTACATTTCAGGAAGATCACTCTCAGCAATAGGGAGGATACACTGTAAGCCAGGAAGTAGGGAGCCTCTTAGAGAGACTATTGTGGTATTTCCATGTTAGGTGCTGCGAGTGTAAACCAAGACAGGAGGGAAGGGAAAGGAGAGTTGGGAACAACTAGTTTCAACTTCCTTAATTAAGCAATAAAATATATGGGACATGAGTGTGAGAGACAAGGATCAGGAGAGAGGTAGGAAGGTTTCTTGCGTGGGTAATTGAAGACATAAAAGAGCTGGGAAATACAGGAAATAGAGCAGATTATGATGGCAATATATTAAGGTCAAGTTTATACATGTAAAGTAGGGCGTATGTATATGCCGTCAGGATTGACATACAGATTTGTGAGTCATTAGCATCACTGCAGGCAGAATATGAATAAATTACATCACCAAAGGAGAGTGGATGGAGTTTATCAAAACCTGGGAACAGCAGTGTTTTAGGGGCAGAGAAAAAAGAGAAGCCTGTGAAGCAAGATGAGAACACTCAGAGAAGTCAGAAGTCAAAATGGAAAAATCTCTTCCTCTCATTTTCTTCTCAACAAGGACTTTAAAAAGTGACCTAGAGTGAGAAAGCTTAAGATAGTCCAACTGACTCTCTGAATAGGTCTGTTACAGTTCCTTTCCCTCTAGACTAGTAGATTATGAGAGAATGACAGCTAAGAATGCCTCTTTTTTTTTCTGAAGAGAAAACTGTCTACTTGACTACCATTCCTACTGATCACTTCTGAATTACTCCCCAAGAAACTCGCAATGGTTGTTGACCATGATGAAGTGAAATGCTGTATAGACAAATGGGTAAGTGCATGCATATCTCTGTGACTATTCACATACAATCATCACTGTGTGTATTACACACATTTATTTATTTATATATACATACTTTCTTACCTCATAATAATAACTCTTTTGATCCTTCCTATTTATAATGTGACAAAATACAGATGTAGCAAGCTCAGATTGTTAATAATACTTCTCTTTCTTCAGGGAAAAACATGCCCCTGACGAAAGAGCCTATTATACCTTCCAGACCTGAACTGACAAAGAAAAAAAGTCAAACCAAAAAAAGAAATTAAACTAATAGTTATTCAGAATCTGTTATGAGCAAAACCTGTTGTAGGTTCATTACATTCATTATTTCATTTAAGCATCATCTTGGAAAATGCACTGGCATTGTACACACCATGGATTCAGTTGACAATTACAGCTGACAACTGTGTGGGAAGTATAGTTTTGTGAGGAAGATAGTTGGAGTACCCTCTGCTTCAGATTTGCCTCTTCCTACTGTTCTCTCAGTTTCAGAACAATCAGTCCATGCTTCAGCTTAGCCAGGTTTCCAACATGAGCTGTATATCAGGATTTCTCTTAGGACTTTTGAAAATTAATCACCCCTTCTCCAGACTTCTCTTATAAGAATTTCACATAGGTTCCTAGATTCTTATTTTTATAAAGCACCACGGTAATTTTAATGCTTAATGAGCATTGGAAATCACTGACTGTGGTATTCTTAGGGCTTCTAGAAATCATCTGCCCATGTGGCCTGGAGAGCCATTAAAAATAGAGTGGCCAAAAGACCTTCACATCCTGTTACCCAGATTTTGGAAGTTCAGAGATCACTACCAGTAACAAATTTAAAAAGCTTTTTTGTGTGTTCAAATATCTAGGAAGCTATAGTGAAGCTTGAAGAAACTATGAGATTATTGCTAAATAATCAAAGCGTTGAAGGAAGTTATTAAGTAGAAAAGAAATCAGGACCTTGAAGAGGTATCTGCATTGTTCATTTCATTTCATCATGTTAATTTCATCATCACCATTTCACAATAGCCAAAATATGTAAACAACCCAATGTCTGTTAACAGATAAATGGATAAAGAAAATGCAGTATATACATATGATGAAGTATTGCTCAGTCTTAAAAAAGAGAAATTCTGCCCTATGCCACTACACAGACGAACCTAGAAGACATTGTGCTAAATAAAATAAGCCAGCCACATGGGACAAACACGGCATGATTCCTCTGATATTAGGTATCTAAAGTTGTCAAACTCATAGAAGCAGACAAAAGAATGGTGGTTGCCAGAGGGTTGGGGGAGTGGGAAATGGGGAGCTCTTGCTTAATGGGTATAAAGTTTCAGTTATGCAAGATAAATAAGTTCTAGAGCACAACATGCTGCCTATAGTTAACAATATGGTATGGCACACTTGAAAATATGTCAAAAGGATAGATTTCACAAACACACACACACAAAAAGACACAAGAAAATTTTTAGAGGTAATGGATATCCTCAGTACCTTGACTGTAGTGATATTCTATGCATATGTCCAAACTCATCAAAATGCATGCATTGAATGAGTGAAATTTTTGTATGTCAATTATTCCTTAAAAAAGCTTTAAAATGAAATTAAAAACACGTTATTTTCAATTTGCATAAGTGTTGAAAGGGAATATGATTGAGTTTAAACATTCCTAGTGGGATAGAGAGGATTTATTAGTTTCATATGCCCTAAGTCTAGCTACAGAGCTGCATATTTCCAATTGTTTGTTTAGATGTAATTTCTACTCAGTTAGTGCAGTATTCTGAATGTTCACTAAAATGCTTATATCCTGCCTTACTCTCCGAAGGCATACTCACTTGTCTTTATCGGTACTCTTGAATCTGTGCTGTGTGTACCTAATCATGATTTGAAATATGGTTTGTGCTGAGAAATAATGCCATTGACCTGTCATTAACAGGGGCATGTGCTCAGATTTGCTTTCCCAGGGTTGGAAGTAGATTTCTCTTGATTCATCTCTATCACCTACGCTCATCATTGTGGTCCTCAGTCAGTGCTGCAAGTTAGCCAGCGAAGAGATATTAAACAAGCCTTCAAAGGAATACATTCCCTTAAAAAACATCAGTGAAACACCAGTTATGCGTTAGACACTGCTCTACTCGGCATCAGTACTAAGAAAAACAGAACAGAGTGCTTGCCCTTGGTGCTCTTACAGGTGGTCTGGGAAACAGTCATGTAAACAGATCAATATATGAATGTAGTAAATGCTCTAACAGAGTTATTCATACAATGCTATCAGAGCAAAGAGGAAATGAAAGCAGGGACTAGTTCTACCAAGGTGATCAGCAATGATTTTCATAAAATAGGTAACATTTGAGTTGTATCTTGAAGGTTGAGTTAGATTATATGTAGTTCCCTCTAATTGTCATTGCTTTTTAGTCAGCTCTAATAAGCCAGAATTTCATATGTAAGTATGAAATGCATAGTCTCATGTCTTTATAGTGTCACAAGGTAATTTCCATTAGATCAGAGATCTAAGTTAAGCTAACAAGTGATTATCCTTCACATCTGAGTAAAGACAGGAGCTTAATTAAGAGACTGATAATAAGCAGCTGCAATATATAGATGGCAATTTATGTGGGAAAATCAAGACTTTAAGTACCAAGAGAAAAAGATGTGCTATAACTTTTGTTCCTAGCCTTAAATCTTGCCTGAATGGCTTTTTTAGAAATATGCACTTAGATTTATTTCACAGTAGTAAATGGAATAATGCCACTCCTCTGCCCTCCACAAAGATATCCATGTACTAATCCCCAGAACATTTGAATATGTTACCTTTCAAGGCAAAAGGGACTTTGTAGATGTGATCAAGTTAAGGAGCTTGAGTTGGGAAAATTATCATTATGTTGCTTTATCCAGGAGAGTCCAATATAATTACAAGAGTACTTATAAGAGTCAGTGTCAGAAGAGGGGATGTGATGATGCAAACAGAAATTGGAGTAGTGTATTTTGATAGCAGAGGAAAGAACCACAAACCAAGGAATGCAAGCATCCCCTAGACACTGAAAAGAGTTTCTTCTGAAAACTCCAGAAGGAATGTAGCTCTGCTAACACTGCTTTTTATCCCTATAAGACTTGTCTCTGACTTCTGTTCTCAGGAAATTTAAGATAATAAGTTTGTGGTAATTCATTTCAGCAGCATTGCTAAACTAATACATTTACCAAAGCTTTGAAAGGACAACCAAATTAGAACTGTAAGCATGGAAAGATGTAACCTTGCATTACATACACCATTTCTACAGGAAAGGAGAAAGATTTCCTGAAGAGACTGGAGAGAGGGTTACTCATACCTGGTCATAACTCAGGAATTTTCTCATCCTCAGGAAAGCTACAGCATCCCTGCTCTTCCCTCTAGAATTTTCAAAAATTATGTTGAGGTTCACTGAACAACAACTAGCTTTTGGGCTCCTTAACCATCTTTCCTGAAAAGAGTAACTTGAATCTTAACAATGTTAAACCAATCGCTCCTCATGTGAATAAAGTTATTCAATCAACCGATAACTTTATGGCATAGCCAGTAGTATAATGACAGTCCACAAGACACAGAGCTGAATAATATTATCATCATCATCAAATCCTAAAGACATTACCCTTTATCTTAACGACCTCACCTATCAACTCAAAGAAAGTATGAAAGCACAAGTGAAAACAGGAAGATTAAAAACCATGGCAAAAACTAAACCCTGGCCTCTTCTGCCATGTTTCCTAGGAATAAGAGCACTGATGAAAAGTCAAAGACCCAACCACCACTGCCAGGTTTCCTAGTCTGCTAAAAAAAAAAAAAATTGTAGGTAGTATCAGGCACGTGAGGCTTTCAGTGAAATTAAAGGATTCTAGGAGGAGCCACCTTTCTGTGATGAGGTTTTATAAAAAGGATATGGACCAAAATAGGTTATATTTGTTTGTAAGGACAGCTGGAAAGTACAGTAATTATATACTCTACACAAATATCATTTAATAAATATCTATTATATAATGTATGCTAGATACTATGCTGGAAATTGGAACTAGAGCAGTGTTTGAGAAAGAACTTGTCCCTGGCCTCACCAACATAAAGTCTATCCGAGAAGACAAAGGAAGAAGTACAAAGGACTCTGTCAGGGTCTAGATGAGGAACAAATGAACTTAAATGGAGGTAGAAGAAAATTCACAATTCCCTACCCCTTCCACTTGGAATTCATCCTTTCCTTCTCCTTGATATTTTCCAGAGCTTCATACTTCAGATGAAGTCCCTGAAAATGAGAGAAGCTAAGCAACTTGCCCAAGAACACAGAGCTAATATTACATGCAGCTCTTTTTAACATGGCATGCTGTCAGCTTTATGTTGACTAAAAAGAAATAAATTGTATTTAGTCATCATGGAAATGAAGAAATCTTTTCAAAGGGAAGATATAACAAATCAGCCTAGGTCAACATTTTCTAGAGGGAACTGGAGGAAGACAGTCATGATTCTGTTTTTTTCATTGACTGCCTACTTGTTTAAAGATAGATTCACCATGCAAAAGCCTGATATTTGTCTCTTGGTGGCACAGCAAATACTAGAATTCCAGTTTGTCCAGACATTGAAGGCAAAATCAGTGTGTGCTTTTTTTAGGTTAAATTACATTTGTAAAATATGAATTGCTAGCTCTTGTCTACTAATCAGCATGAATGTGGAGCTTTCCACAAAGTAATAAGAATGAACCCTCCACAAAACTGCAGTTGTGAAATGTCTGTCCTCCTTTGGGCTCTACATCTTGTTTCTCTAGCTTCTCAGCAACCAGCTGTGACAGATAGGGGCTCCTCTGGGTCTCTGTCTGTTACCACAATGGTCATAAGTCAATTAGTAAAGATGCTGCTCCTCTGATGTCTCCATAAAACACCTACTGCCTCACAAACAGGATGAAATATCCAGCTCAATTAGATGCATAAAAATCAACAAATATTTTACTGAGTGCCAAAAAAACCCCTGAAATGTTTAACACTTTGGGCTATTAAGAAGCGTAAGTCTTGGCTTCCAGAAATTCATAACTTATAATTACATGCATTTAAGACAGAGTGGTTAGTGTAGGCTCTTGTGTGTGGTGTATGTATATGTGTGTATGTTTTCAGGACAAAGATGCCAAGAGGCAGGATGGGGGCAAAGGTGCATTTTCAGTCTAATTAGGAAAGGACAGTATGATTTGGGGATTATGGAAGGCAGGAAGTGGGTCTGTTTGTGTGAAGCAAAAGTATTGGGTTATAGGGCTGGGAATTTTAATCATCAATATCATTGTTTATTGATGATCCCTATGACACCACAACCATGCTTCAGAATATTTTGTATGTTATCTACCAAAATTATGGAACCACCATGACCCATTTATTATAAAGTGTTAGATCCATTTCAAAATACATTTGGGTTAAAATGCAAAATAGGTAAAAAAATACATTTCAATTCAAGTATGAATAATATCAAGTTCCTTCTAATCTCAACTTCTTTCTTGTGGCAGTGAATTCTGGTACTCAAATGGACAAAAACCCAATCGAGCATAATTTATACTAACAGATGTTTCTAGAAAAATCCCAAATCAGTAACAGCCTAGGAAAACAACCAACTTCTAAGGCTTTTTAACAAGCAAGCTGAAAATAAGAAGAGGTCTATGAAGTGATTTTTTTTTTTAAGTACAAGAATCATACTATGAATCACTTGAGACAAAGATAATACAGTAGTCATAGTAGATGAGAATGAATGGAAACGACTCATCAGAGAGAGAGCAAGTACTTATGGTAGAAAGAAATCACTATGAGGCTTCACAAGGAGAACCCCAAGCACAACTAAGGAAATAAGCAAGAAAAAGTCAGCAGAAGGCAGAATTGGCTTACCCCTGCCTATTAGACAGAGGCAGCCATCAATGGAATTGAGAACTCACTCAAAACATCAATCACTTCGAACTGGGAATCCTTATTGAATCACTCAGACATTAAAGTGTCCAGCCCTCCTGGTGACAAATTTCAGAACCCTTCCCTCTGTCAGTCAGCAGTCTGCCCAGCAAATTAAAAAGGTGCACGAATTTAGGGCTGAAACATCCTGTGACATGGCTGCTCTGTCCTGAATTTTCTGAACGGTTTATTTCCACTTCTCCAGTTTGCATAAACATAAAACTATTACAGGATAAGTGTATTGCCTTGCAGATGCTCATCATATAGATGATGATTTACTGAACAATAACTGATATGATATAAACCCTATTTCTCTGGTAATAAGTATTTTATGACATTCCTTTATTCCAAAGCAGAACATCTAAGAAACTAAGGTTGTGGGCATGGTCAAAATTGTCAGTTTTAACCTTTTTTCCCCATATCATTTAAGAGTACTCAGAATGCTTGATGCACTAGCATTGGTTGACTTTGAGGAGAGTCTACATAAACATTCAGAATGGCCCAAGCTTTTTCAATAATCTACTCTCTCTAGACCTACTGTGTGAAATAATCAATAAAATGAATCACTTATTTATTTATTCAATAACATTTATTGAGCACCTACTATTAGGCAAGGCACATTTCTAGATACTAGAGTTACAGAGATTTTAAAAAAACTAATAGAGCTTACATTTGGTGGGCCAGATGTAATTGTAAATAACAGTAAGAGGAATGTGAGAACACATTAAAAATAAAACTGCAGCATTAGCAACCAGTTGAAGTATATAATCTGTCCTTGTATCTTCAAACTATCCTAGAGGTGTTTGGGCATAAGTAAGTTAGGGACAATAAAAATTAGAAAGTACCTACAGCTCAGACCTGGAGATGAAGGTGCCAGATATAACTCTCACCTTGACATTTGCAAAGCCTCCTATTATCACCTCCTGACAGTAGGTTACAAGACTTGGTTTTGAGAACATTCCAAGATGCAACTTTAAAACTCAAATAAAATAACTTGTTATTCACTTCCAAGACCTTCAGTACGTCATATTTTAAAAATCCAATTGAGAAGGTTAAAACGAAATAGTTCCATTTTTTTTTTCCTGCATTTTGCTATGTCAAATCACTTTTGGTGGTAATTATAGTCATGGTGTCAGATACTCGGCATGCCTTTGTTTCTAGAGGTTCCTGTTTGTACATATTGTTTTAATAAAAATCTAGATGATAGTGTGTGATGCTGGGTTTGTAACAATTTTACATCAAATTTGCTTACATCAGAAACTTTTAATGAATTTTTAAAAATACTGATCTGTGGGACTTTGTAAATAGATGTAAATCATATCAAAAACTATATTTTTATGGAAAAAATGAAAATTGAATATGCTTTTGGTTCCTCTTTCTTCCTTTTTTAACCTAAAATGAGTGACAACCAGAGTTTCCCAAAGTAGATCAGGATGTGACAATAAACTTCAAATCCTTAACTAACTGACAGATGTACAATGTAGTTGCCTCTTCTGTCGATTTCTCCTTCTTTACCTCTCCATCCCCCATGGCTTCAGAATTTTACTTTTCTATATTCTTTCCTGCTATACCTTGAACCATCACTTAGACACTTTATTACAAAGCCTCCTCCCCTCCTACAAATGATTCAGTCCTTTATGGAAAAGCAAAATTGCCATCTTATTTATCAGTCAGGACTCTTTCCTCTGTACTTTTCTTTATATAAACATTGCATTCTAAGCACCTTAGCCAGCAGTGATGTTTTGCATTCCCTTCTGTTTGGAGGCAGTGTAACAACAATGAAAAGAAATGATATGAACATCCACTTTCCTCACTTAGTGTGTGAGTTTTCAGTTTTGAAGCCAGAGGCATCTGGGCAAACAGGTATCTGTAACCCTGCCTAAAGCTGAATTCTCAGTGTCAGCTTCTCAATAGAAGGGACTAGGGCACACAAAGGCAAGCCCATTTCCTGAATTTCTCTTTGCCAGATATTTTTCCCCTCTTGAGCTGAATCCAAATGAGGGAGATAACAGCAATCACTGACATGGCCCTGAAGCACACTGTAAGGATCTAGAATAAATAACTTGTCCCAAAGGCAAGAGCCAGCTTGATCAACTCCAATCTGGGGTGCCCACTCAAGAGGTCCAGTGTTTCTTAATGGGGATGCTGCTGACATTCTGGGGAGATAACTGTGCATGTTGTCTCCTCCTTTGCTGGATACTTAGCAACTCTGGCCTCTTTCCACTAAATGTCAATAGCTTTCCCCCAGTCACTGCAACAAACAAAAATGTGACCAAACATTTTTAAAAGGTACCTAGGGGGATGGCACTGTCCCCAGGTGTGAACCACGGTGCAGGACAGACTATGAAACAGTGATATTATGCCTGATGGAGAAAGCAGGAAAGCAAATGGTAAGAATTAATAAAGTGGCACAAGGACAAAGTGTGTAACTCTGATTGCTATTAAAGTTATCCTGGACAGGGATAGCCCCAAATTTGAGTTGCCCTTATAGGATGCTGGTTGCTTTACAGAACTTCTCATTGACTCTTAAAGAATGACTACCACCCTTGAAATTATATGAAACTGTTACTACTCTCATCCTTAGGTCCTTAAACAAGATGACTGAACCTTCAAGGGCAAAGATCTCCAAGGAAACAAATAAGGCTGTTTCAGAATTTGTCCTTCCTGAGTACCAGAATCTTGATTGTTATATTCAGCTGAGTCAACCCAGTTTAGGTATAAATCTTTAATAGAATTTACAAAGGTTCTTTAACTCTAGTCTTTCTTGACATGACAAAAAGTTTTGTTGAGGATGACTAAATCCACATTCCTAAAGGAGAATGATACACAGAACTTTTAAAGAGCATTTACTGTTCACTTATTAGCCCTCATTTCTCCTCTCACTAACTACTGATGATATTCCTTAACCTGTTGTGGTTGGAGGAAAAGTTCTTGCAATCCAAATCCTTGACCCAAACCGTCAGTGCTAGGATGTTCACTTCTTACTTCAAAGAACTTATTTAAATCACAGCCTTATTCAAAATGCCATTCATTTAAGTAACTGAGTTCTTATCAGTAGATTTCTTCTGAGGCTCTGTTTCTTTCATTACTCTCAGCAGAATGTCAGCAGCAACTGAGTGATTTTAAAATGCTCTGTGCCTCTAACCTGAATGCTCTGTGTCTGGATATGCATTCATGCTGTAGAACCTGTGTTCTGTAGCATTTTAATTCCTTTTGGCAGGAAAACATAAATTGCGCAGAAACATGAATACCATGAGACTTCTTGTGGCAATGCATTATATATTAGCTTGGCAGCTCTAAGAGGGTTATTTAACTACTTCATTACCAGTCTCATCTTATGAATAATGGCACATAAAGGTTTCTAGACTATTCAAACTTATGATATACGCATTTTAGACTGTGTGTTTTTCCCCGTCAAAACACAAATCAGGATAGATACCCACTTTCTTACTTCTCAAAGGAACTATTTCATTGCTGTAGACTATTTTTTGAGAAAAAGAAAAGGAAAAAAAATTATTTTAATTTCAAGGGGCCTTATAGTCTAGAGTTACAGAGTTATCTCAGCTAAACATTTTCTGGTTAAGTCTGGTCCATTTTATCTTCAGGCTGTTAGATCTTGGAGTCATGGACTTGTCGGAAGTAAAAAAAAAATAAGTATGGTCTCTAAGTAATCACAAAATTCTAATTTATAAACAGAAGGTTAAAAGGGGGTGATATATTGCTTGATTAAATAAACAGAAATAAAAGGAAAAGTATAAAATTATACATAAGGATCCCTCAGAGGTATTTAGTGATTTAACTTTGAAGTCCTTAGAAAATTCAAAAGCCACGTCAGTAAATGATAACCATTCAAAACAACATTGATCAACAAACTTTTAACTGACTAGAAACTAACATCAGATTCATTTCCAGTGATAGTTTTTCAATTACTTAATAGAAGGTGGAAGATGATGCAAGTGCTGCTTTAAGAAGGGTTCGTTCAGATCCTAACAGCTGTTATTTGTTACTGTCATTTTCAAATCAAGACGGTAAAATGAAAAGCATATCCACCAACCTCACAGACACCAGCAAAAGGTGCTCGCATGCCAGAGGGAAAAGATTTTACCAGAAATGACTTTGAAAGCGTCACACAAATTCAGAAAACTTAATGAACCAGATTTTTCTAAGCATCTAACCATTTCCTGGAATGTAAAAAGGCAGACACGGTGTGAAGGCACTTGCACAATAATGTTTAATGCCATGGAAATCACAGTCAGACAGAACTGACTTTAATTCTTGGCTCTGCATATTGCTGACTGCGAGGTTAGGCAAATTGCTTAGTTCCTTAAAGCCTCACTTTCCCTATCTGTAAAATGGAGATTAAAAAATACCCATGTCGTAGAATGAATGTGTAGCATGGTACCTGACATATTGTAGATATTCATTACATGTAGCTCCTGCTATTAGCAGTTAAACCCATCACCCACCATGACATTAACCCTTTTAGGATACAATGCCTTCCAGGGAAGGATGTAATACTCCATTAGCCAGAAGGACTAAATGGATTTTCAAGTTATTACCAGGGAGAAAACTTTAGCAGCAGCAGAACAACTCAGTGATATTCAACAAATACAAGAAAAGATACTCTGCTTCGAAATTCAATTAAATCTACTCCACAGATGTTTATTGAGTGCCTACTATTCACTAGGTACTGTGTTGAGTTGAGGAGATTTAAAGATTTGTAAAACAGGGATCTTGTTCCCACGGGGCTTACAATCCAGAGAGAGAGACAGAATCACAAACATATAAATCCCTTAGAGATAATTCAGAGGGAAGGAGGCATCAGTTTAAAATGGGAAGATCAAGAAAGGTCTGGAAGAATGGGTGACACCGGACTACAAGCTGGGGTTAGTTGTCAGTGTGCAAAACTTTTTTGTCATCAATCTTAGTCAACTGACTCTTCCTCTGCCCCATACTCAAGATATTTCTTAGGACTACTTTCAAATTTCCCAGGCTTTCTGGGGGCTTATAATTTTATAATACAGGAAAAATATGTACCTGTTGACTACCAAAATTTAAAAAGAGACAAAAATGTTATTTTCTTTTCTTTCATGTATTTTCTGCCAATCTCTTATTGCTAGCAAGTGTGAAGGGAAAAGAAGGAAGATGGTCAGAGATTCCAGACCCTGTGCCTGCTTTAGAAAACACAGGACAATGCCTGTGATGACCCTCAAACGTCTCTTAGTGTCACTGTTAGAAAAGACTCAGAAAAGACCACAGCCACAACTCATGAAATTATTTTTATTTCTATACCCCCTGTATAACATTGGAATATATCTAGAATAGTATAACATGAAAGGAGCCAAGCCACTTCATTTGCCGAGTACTTGTCATCACCTTAATGAAGCAGTTCACTTGGTTGGGAACCAATCATTTATAGAGGTAGAAAACACATCATTTAAGGGAGGATAATAAAGAATGTTTAATGGAATATATTTATGTCCGTTAGACTTTATATGCAATCTTGTCAAACATGGTCAAATCACCAATGCACTATATTAAGCATGTTAAAGCATTATTTTGGAACATTTATTGTAAAGTACAGGTTACATGAAATCAAAAAACTTTTAAATCTCTTCATCTTTAGGTGATCTCAAGCTTCCATCTAAGAGGTACATAAACTCAGATTCTCATCCAAATTTCAACGTCAAACAATCCCAAGAATGCTAGTAAAATGAAGTGAATAAATCTCTAGGAAGGAAGAAGAGTTGATATAGACTCTATACAGTCACTTTTTCTCTTCCATATATTTTCAGTTAGACAATGTCCAACTCATATTTTAGGTTCTGCTGTACAAGAGATACAGAGAACCTTTTAAAAGACACTGAAAAGCACCATCTGTTCATATTGAAGAAAAAAAAATTTAACTTGTTAATCATAAAAACTGCTCTGCAAAGAAGTACACTAGAAACATCCGGATGTGGGGTTACACTTTTTTTTTTTTTTAAAGCAAAACAGCCTCCCTTAAAAGAAGTAAAACCCTTGATTCAGACTTACTGGATAGCTGATAATGCAAATGAAAATGCTGGCATCTACAGATACTGGGAAGTCTCTGGATGTGAATTTTATCAGTGACCATCTGGTTATATTCATACTTACAGAAAAATCTTAAATAGCAAAAAATTCATTAAAAGCCTAAAAGGAGTTCATTACAACTGGGATGCCTCTTAATTAATTAATTCTATATCCTCTTCTGATATGGATTATGTCAGTTTCCATTGGTGGCATCATATTAATGCACAAGTTTGGGGACTCATCCACTTTTCCAGTCCAGTCCATTTAATCAGGATCAAGAGAATAGGCATTAAGTAAGCATTTTTCTATGAAACCAAAGTAGTAATAATAATTTTCTGAGTACCTCCCTTTGAAACTTCATCTGGAAAAATTGAGCTTCAAACAGTAAAATTACTTGCCCGTGGTCACATTTCTAGAGATCATTGGAGCAGGAATTCAAATCCAGGTCTATTTGCCTCCACACCCTATGTTTTTTCACTACAACAGGCTGTCTTCTGGGGTACATAATGGGATTTATTTTTTCCTCTCAATTTCCTTAGCACAGCCTCTACATCTGCTATAACCAGTAGCCACAATTATCCAGCTGCATTTAACCAATTCAGAGCTCCCCTTAGCCATCTGTTACCTCAGAAACTATTTCTGAGAGTTAAGAAGGTTTCTCAGGAATAATGTTATGAATAACAACAACAGTGACAGCAACTATAATACTTCGGCTTTTCCATTTTTTTAGACTTTTTTGTTTTTCTCTCTTCCTCCCGCCCAAGATAGCTCATTTCAGGTTGATTATTAAATAAGAGTTTCTCTCATTTATATCTTTTGCCATTGTTTTTACTTCTTTTGCTATTTCAAGAGAAAAGGACTTTTATTTTGCTTCCATCCTCCATCTTGCCATCTCCAAGAAAGATCTGTAGCAACCTCCTCCTTCTTCACTCTTTCCAAGAACTTCAACTACTCTTGATTGGCTCTGCCTGCTTCCATCTAAATCCTTATGTCCTTGCTGTGTTCACTGGGAAGGCAGAAGTAACAAATAGCAAACACGGATCATCCAGAGTTTTGGTTTTGATCCACTGGCCAATCTTTTCTTGACCATAGCTGGAAAGCTTCTGAGGTGCACCTGGGTTTATTATGAGAGAGTGACACATCTGAATTTTAAAGTCTTCCACGGGAGAGGGAAGAAGGGTAATATACATGTCTTGTATTTTCTATCCTTGGCTTAAGGCCTCAAAAGTCCCAATTCAAATTTAAAAGTGTTCAGGAGAAAACCACCAGATGCGTTAAAAGCTCTTACATTCAACTCATAAACATTTATTTATAGATCTTTTCATGGGGTCTAACTATCCTGGCTTATCACTGATAAAGGTACAAAGAAATACAAAGACATGGATCCTAATCTCCAGAGTTACTTAAAAGGGCAAGGCAAATGCTACAGATGTCTGAGTGGCAGGCTGTAGCACAGAGAACAAATGCTATTGGAATGCATTAGATGGCAACGTTACTGAGGGCTATGGAAATCTGTGAGGGCTTCAAGGTGAGCATGAGACTGAAACTGAGCCTTAAATTATCTGCAGGACTTAAGTGAGCAAAAAGACAAGCAATGGGTGTTCCAGGATGGAGTGGGCAGCTTTAGCAGAGCGAGTGCTATTTTGGGAAGATTAATTGGTGAGTATTATAATCAACAACCATTACTGTAGCAAAGAGACATTACTATAAACAAAAAAAGGAACTTGAGAGAATGAAAACCAGATCGTGGGGAGAGTCATCTACCACTGGCACTGTTGGAGCACAGCAGGGCAAACAGGGAATGTATGATAATATTCTTCACATTGATCAGTACTGACTATACAATAGGAACTGTGCTATCTAATTTAATTTTTACCACAATTCCATGATTTAAGAACAATTATTGTCTCTTTTTAGATGTAAAGAAAGTAAAGCTTTGAGATGTTAAATGACTGCTAAGGACATGCAACTGGTAAATCCTAAAAGCAAGACTGGGAGACTGAACAGTGGAGGGTCTTCTAAATGCCTTTGTTGTTATGCATCACGCTGAGAGTAGCTGGGATGCTTGAAAGAGATGTGTATCTACCTCTTTTGTTTTGCTTCCTCTATCTCTGACTGGTGATAGATCTAGATATCTACACAAGACTGCAGCTCACCAAGACATAAGGCAGAGGAGGCAGGGGACCTCAGTGGTTTCCTCAGGCAATAGATTCTAATCTGGTCCTACATCTACCATTGCAGCCTTGGGATATTTCATAACCTCAGTTTTCTCATGGGTACAATAAGGATAGTGAAATAAAACAATATTGAGTAGCGAAAAGTGCTAAAATAGAGTCTGAGGTACCTAGGTTTAAATCCTAGATCTACCACTATGTGACACTGGGGGAGTTCTTAATGTCTCTGAACTTATAAAGTGGAGATAATGACTTCTCTATGGAATTGGTATGCAGAATAAAGACCAAAAAAAGTTACTTGCCCTGCAAAGCATCTAGAACATAGCACAAGGTCCATAATCCCCATATATAATTCTTACAGCCAGATGTATTTTGGAACTCAGAACTTACATGGATTTTAGAAAAGTTAAAGATTCATATATCATATATTAGCTAACACCCCAATGGAGTTTGAGATGGCACCCTATAATCAAATAATTAATCATTCTGCAACAAAATATATAGATATGCTCACCATAGTAGAATGAATAAAGACTATATATAGCTACCTGTTATTTCAGGTCAAATTTTAACGCCAAAGCAGTGTGCTGAAAACTTAAGAAATCCTTTTTATTTTCTAGATAAATATGGCAAAATGCTAACAATTAATGGATCTATTTGGAGGGTATACAGGATTGATTGAACTATTCTTGCACTATTTATTTAACTTTGTGGGTTGTTTTTTTTTTTTTGAAATAAGAAGTAAAAATAAAACTTGATTTTTAGTAAACTTTTAGATACTGGACATGTGGTTAAGAGACTGTAGACACATAAGAGTTCAAAAACTGGAAGTATCTTTCGCTTGTGCTCCAGAAAAAGTACAAAAAGTACACGCTACTGTTCAGATGTCAGGAAAATGATTTATTGTTCAGTAGAGTGGTCAGTTCCTCCAACACTGCATTTTGGGGGCACTGATTAATCATATTTATAAAAGAACCAGAGTTTGCCATTTTTAACAGTTTGAGTAAGAAAGTCACACTGCCAATTCTATAGCAATCTGATAAATGTTTTCTCCCCAGAAGAGATGGAATAGATTTGTTCACCTCCTTCTCCCCTCACCCCAACCTTTCTCCCCTAGTCCTGAATATGCCTAGGCAAAGACTTGCAGTTATGGCTTTTCCTACTCTGAGTTTAGTCTCCTCCACACCCTCACTGCACTGCAGCCATTGACAGGAAAAACCAGTGACAGCCAGAACTTGACAGATCTTGCCTAACAGTTTCACTGTGAGTCCACAGGGGCTTTACTGAAGGTCTGTCCCAGAGCTGTTTGTCTTTTCCATCTGGGCTGCAGACTGAGCTGAGAAGGTCAGGGACACATTCTACGGGCAGGATGCATGCTGGGCTTTGGAGGCCAGTGTGTATAGGGAGTCCAGCCATCCTCACAGAACAAACACTCAGCACGTGTCACGCTGGGGGGCAGAACAGCAGGTGTACTATCTGGAGGTCTCCTCCTGGAATACTGGTTGCCTAGCAACAAGATCCTGCTTCTCTACTAACTACAGTTCTTAGGGCTTTGGCTTAGTTAGTCACTTCTGATTCCCAGACTTTTTCTTACCATTCCTCACCCAGGTTCCCAGAAAATACAGGTGCTGTCAAGCTCTGTGTGATGTGGTTATTTTAGTGGTGTGTTGGCAGTACACATCTTAGATTTTCTTTTGGCATCCTACTTGTACTTTTTGCACACCAGCACTTCCCTAGCAGTTTTAAATATATTACATCTAAAAGAATATACTATTGGTTTTCATTAAAAAAAAAAAACACATATACTAGATATGTATATATTAGAAAAAGACTGAAAGGGCATACCAGAAAACAAAGCAACATCAGTTTCCTCTTCATGGTGGTAATATTAGTGATATTTTATTATTTTACTTTCCTGTATTTTTATATTATCTATAATAAATGTGCCTTAATTTTGTAATAGGAATAAATATTAACATGATACATCCTGGGGTTATATACTATTAATCAACATTAAAAATGTATGCAAAGTAATGGTAAGGAAAGAAATGCATGTCTATATATATACCACAATCTCAACTCTACACATGAGAATCAAAAACAGGAGGAAAATATTGATGAATTAAAAGAAATCTATTAGAATGAGGACAGTTCTTTCTCAAACTCTGTAATTTGGATTTTAACATAACTAATCTTAATGAAAAATAATATAGGGTTGGCATATTTACGGTTATATGTTTAAAAATGCAGAGGAAAATTAGCTCTGTCCTAGCAACAAGGGTAAGATGGGCAGGTCTCAAGTGCAAAAGGACTAAAATGTATTCTGAACCCAGAGTTCACTCAGTTTTTCCTCTGTTCATTCACTCAAAAACTATGTCTATTTATCTATTTGGTACTATCATACATAAAACGTATTGTGGATACAGGCCCAAAGCAGTCGGTCCCTGCCCCTAAAGAGGTCAGAGTCTATTAAAGTGAGACAGAGAGAAAGAAAAGGAAGGACCATTTATTAAAATATTTTTCAAACCAAGGTTTTTTTTTTTTAACATTTTTTATTGATTTATAATCATTTTACAATGTTGTGTCAAATTCCAGTGTTCAGCACAATTTTTCAGTTATTTGACCTGCGAGTGTCCTTCTACTCCACCACCTTCTCCATCTGCCCAAACCAAGTTTTTATGAATATTTTCCCATGGATCTCAATTCTCCACAATATATTTCTAACTTTGCCTTATATTTATTTGATAATATATTAAATACAAGTTTTTCAGCATCATCTTAATGACACCTTTAACTAACACAGGACTTCAGGGTCTGCATTTATGTTTGTGATTATAATTGGACCAAGTATTATTTAACTATCATGGCTAATAAGAAATGAGTTTAAATATAAATGCTGTTTATGCCTCATGGAAACCAATTGGTATTATGAGATACTTAGCAGCAATATGAGTAGTGACAAATGGTCAGAGAATTGAGTCATCTTAGGATGCGTGGTACGGTATAGTTATGCCAAACTCAAAAGCTGTCAGAATTGTATCCATGTTGTGAATAGAGATTTAGTTTCAGCCAAATGTCATTCCTTCATATTAAATAAGTGTTGTTTATATTAATTTCATCCCATTAGCATGCAATTTTATGGGAAAAGGAGCTTTATCTGTCTTATTTGCTGCTTTATCCCCAGCACCTGTCTTAGAATAAATGCCTACTAAACATTAGCTGAATGGATGAATAAAGGAATGAATAAATGGAATATTTTTAGTTTACATTTGTTTTCTAATTTTTTTGTTTTATAGTTGTATGAAAGTTTTGTCTGTTTTTATGTTGATGTATGCTTAAATAATATTCTATAATATAAATAATAACACAGGTGACTTGTGAGAATTTTCCCCTTTAAAAGAGATCTAAATGTTTAAAAGGTGTTGCCAGTCCTTTAAAACCACAGGGTTATCCTCAGCTCTTCTCTCTCTGTAATGTTCCTTTCCTGACTCCTCCTCTCCCACTTGTGTTTACATCAGTTTCAAGTTCAAAGCTACCACATGCCCTTTCTTGCTCTCAGTCTTTCCCTCCTCGTATGTGTACACCCTAGCTCCTCATTCACTCTACCCTCATAATCTAAGTTGGGGGAATAAAAGAGAAACCATAGAATGAAGTAAGTTTTCCAATGCCTGGTAAACACTCAAGTGAAGGAAAAAGACTCCAGAGTCTCATAGCCTGGAGTCCAAATCCTAATTCCACCATTTACATACTACCTGTTAGAACCTGAATAGGCCAGTTAAACAAATTAGATATCTAGTCTTCTGATCAATAAAATGTTCTGGCCACATGCTTTAGAAGGCCTCACTCTGACCCTCCTCTGGCAGAAAGGGGAGATTAAAGGGAATTTGTGGGACTAAAAGGAATGTGCCTACCTGGACCCCAAGCACCATCCTGCCAAGAAGGGAACCCTGAATCCCCTGCCCAAATTGTCCTGTTTCCAGTTCCAAGCCACATCCCAATATTTCTTCTGGTGGTAGACAAGCTCACTGATACATGTACCCCGAAGTGTAAGGAGTGAATCTCAGATGGTGTGGCTAATCAGGATGCATTGGTGTGCCTATTTCCTTAAGTATGAGTCCTGAGCCAGTGTTGGATAAAGCCTAGGGGGCAAGAGGAAAGAATAAAGTGGGTCTTGGCCCAGGGGCTCAAGTCCATTACTTTCTATGGCTAGGAACTCGGAAGAGTCTGAAAATTCGTTCTGTAAGTCTCACTTTGAACCTAGCCTTACATGTTCATTTTGAAAGAATATTTGTTGAAGTAGGAAGATTAAATATATTCAGTAACAATCCACTAGCTCAATTTAGAATTTTTTAATACTTCGTATGTGGCCTCCATTTGTATTTTTGCTTCAGGCTCTACAAGTTTTATAGTGGATCTGTCTGGGACACGGGTGCAAGTAGATATTATTATAGTTATAACTTCACAAGGTAATGCTATGGCCAGCTAATAAGCACTTATTGGAAACTATTAGCTAAAAGCACTGTCCTAGGCACATTTGGGCAATAGAGAAGAAATAAAAGAAACAGCTTAGGCATCTGGATGCTTATGATCTGATTGGATATTATAAATCATACACATGGAAGTTTAAGAGGAATCTCAGAAGTGTCTAGACTTTGATGAAACAAATTTTCTTCAAGATTTACAGAACAGTCTGAATTGAATCATAGTCACCGGGGTTCTATAAATCTATGAAGACAATACCATCCTTTCTTTGCCTGATTAAATTTTCCCATCTTTCAAAAACTCAAGTTTGGCCTCCTGGGCAAAACCTTCTTGGCTGCTCTCATCCACCCTCCATCACTCCTCTGTGAACTCCTGAAATAGTCAAGGTCATCAGCACAGCTTTAGTTTCTAATTATTCTTTACCTGCTTCATGTTAATTGGTCTTTGTTGCTATGGAGACAGTTAAACAAAGGCAGAAGTCTTGTCTTGCATTTCATTTATGTCATTTTCTCCCAATTGCCCCTTCTTCCCAGCTTCCTTCACCCCCTCTTCTCTCTATCCGTCATCACCGCATACTCATACTTTGCAAACTGATTTTTCTACAATGTGTTCAGCCCCAAATTGTAGTGTGTAATTTAGTGAACATACATACATATATCACATGTGCACACACACACATACACACACATTCATACACAACTTCCAGGTCTCCTACATTTAGTGGAGTACTTAGAATGGTTTCCAAGAAATGGCACATGAGGAAAAAAGAGACCAATCAGATCTGAGAATTGTCTGAGCAAATATGAGGCTCTGAAGTGGGGAAGACTTCGAAGAAGAAAGTAGCCATATTGTAGGAAGGAGCAAGAGGAAACCACAATCATTCTCTGTATCACATGGGTCAGGCAAGGATTAATCTTTGATATGCGCTTCTTGGAAGGCTTGCTGCATAGGCCACATGCTCAGGGATGCTGAACCAATCTCCTGTCTCTGGCTGAGGGTAAATGGTATCTACAACTTATGTTGAGGTCTTTCACCATAGCACAGCTGCTAAGGCCTCTTACGTGCCTTAGCTTTGTCGGCTTCATTCTACTACTCTCCTCACATGGGCAGGGACTGTCTCATTCATTATTGAATCCCTGGTACACAGCACAGTGCCTAGCAAATAATGAGTACTCAATGAGAAGCAGTATACTATGTGGGAAGTACATAGGGCTTTAAAGTCAGAAAGACAGACTGGATTTGAATATTGGTTCCATCATTTATAAGTTGCATGACTTTGGACAAGTTATTTAAACCTTCTCAGGTAAAGCAATATATAAGGTGAATTGTGAAATTATTATAAAATTATGGTTACTCAATTTATTTACATGATTTGCCTTATTGTAGTGAGGATTTAAGGTGATATACAAATATGGTAAAATTAAAATTAAAAAAATTAATTTGAATAATGTTGTAGAAAAGAAACAATAGAAGTAGGAAAGATAAATGAAACCACAGTGATACAGCTTTGCAAAAAAGCGTGGTTAGCTATTGAATATTTGCTAGAGGGTCACAAATATTATTCAAAGTACCTTAACAATTTATGACCAGAAAAGGACACAATCAGTGACCTGATTCTCAGTGACCTTATTATTAAAAAGCAGACTAAAAAGACCAAGAAGACCAAGGCAAACTAGTCAGGAATCAAATAAGGCCATCTAAGTGTTTCTTCCATGGGTTCTCATAAAGATAAATATGTGACAGCACATTCAGGAGACAGAGCAATGGTTTCCTAGCTTTGCTTATCACATGAAATCTTTCTAAACCATAGTTTAATAAAGTATTTTGGGGGCAGTGGGAAGCACCAGTGCTGGGTTGAGAGGCAGATAGATTTTAGATATTCTAGGAGGAGTTCTCCAAAGTTTTAAGGCCGTCTTCCAAAATTACCATTTCTTTCAGCCATGTTTTAAATAGTTACTGATCACTGATTTAATCTAAGGTTATAATTTAAGATAAGTATTTGGAATTTGTATCAAGTTAGGAGTAGAGGTATTCACTTTAGCTGTCAGCTGAGAATGAGGAAAAACTAACATCTTCTTAACAGAATCTGGGAAGTTAGACAGTATATTATAAAGAACCTGGTAGTACCTGTAAGCACTTAGCAGAGCACCTGTCATTTGTTAAATTTGCAATATGTAACTACTATTCTTATTATTTTAAAATATATAAACAGATACATTGTAGATATCCAATATAGACTTATTAACTGGTTAATCAATTAGAAGTGAGCATAGAAAACAATGAAATTGAGAGAAACATAAAGTGAAATACTGACATACCAAATTGTTTAAATCATCAGGTTTTAAATATGTATTTTATAGACTTCTTTTTTAATTCATAAGGAAGAAGTGATCTGTAATACATTGTGCAACAACAAATTATTATCCAAACTTGTATGTAAGTTCTACAAATGTAGGTTCTACCATAATTGTGTCAAACACGGAGATGAAGATGGAGAATTTAGCCAATCACCCTGATGTTTCTAAAGAGTTAAATGCTCATTAAAGACGTAGATGCTTAAATGCTACACAGTTTTCCTCCCAAGATTTCCTGCTGTGATACCAGTAGCAAGAAATCTGGAAAAATCTAACAAATCATTGGTAGAAAAAGCTGTAACTCATTTAATAAGTATTTATTAAGAATTAATAATAATAGATAGTAGTCATAGTAATAATACAACCTACCATTGATTGAATTCTTGCCTGACAATGTTGTAATTTTTATTATAGAATACATTATGCACATAAAAAATAGCATAAACACATAGCTTTTTCAAAATTATAAAGTGAATCTCCTTTCTCCTAGCTTAAGAAATGTCATTACCAGAGTCTCTGAAGCATCAGGTATACCCATATCCAATCAAATCACATACACTCTAGAATATTTTGTGTTAATCATTCCTTTGCTTTTCTTTGTACTTATTACATACATGTATATCCCTAAATAATAGTGTTTAATTTGTCTGTTTCTGAAACTTATGTAAATAGAATCATACTATATATTTTATTTTTAATTCAATATTGTTATTAAAATCCATCCATATTGCAGTATGTATGGGGAGTTCATTCATTGTCACTACTACATAATATTCCATTGTATAAATAAGCCAAAATGTATAGATGTTTAGGTTATTTCCAGTTTTTACAATTATTAACAATGATGCTATAAGCAATATGGCTAAACATGTCTGTTAAGTCAGTAATTATTAAATGACCTTATGTTATTCAGTAGTTATTAAATGACTCTAAAGAGAGGATGTGCTCTTGCTTCTCTTCTTTTCTCTAAGGGAAATTTCCTAGGATTAAAATAGTATTTATATTCTTCTCTTTGATCATGAATACATCCTGTTTTGGGGGAGATCTAATCTTTTCACTTAAGATCTTTTTAATCATATACCCTTCTACTGAAAGTGCTCATCATCTTATCTTCCTAGAACTACCATGAGGGTAGAAAGATTAGATACTGCTGTGATCTCCCTTTAAAAAAAAAAACACACAACAACTAAATAAGAATTAAATACTCCCGCACCCCAATGTTCATAGCAGCACTATTTACAATAGCCAAGACATGGAAACAATCTAAATGTCCACTGACAGATGACTGGATAAAGAAGCTGTGGTATATTGGAATGGAATGGAATGGAATACTACTCAGCCATAAAAATGATAAAATAATGCT
The DNA here is from genome assembly GCF_009834535.1 of Camelus ferus. Taxonomy (NCBI): domain Eukaryota; kingdom Metazoa; phylum Chordata; class Mammalia; order Artiodactyla; family Camelidae; genus Camelus; species Camelus ferus. The sequence continues at coordinate 40,372,882 of NC_045705.1, forward strand.
ATCTGCAGCAACATGGATGGCCCTGGAGAATGTCATTCTAAGTGAAGTCAGTCAGAAGGAGAAAGACAAATACTATATGCTATAACTTACATGTGGAATCCAAAAGAAAGACAAATGAACTTATTTACAGAACAGAAACAGACTCACAGACATAGAAAACAAACTTATGGTTACCAGGGGGAAGGGAGTGGAAAAGGCTAAACTGGGAGTTCGAGATTTATAGATATTGACTAATATATAAAAAACAGATAAACAAGTTTATACTGTATAGCACAGGGAACTATATTCAATATTTTATGATAGCTTATGGTGAAAAGAATACGAAAAAATGAATATATGTATATTCATGTATGACTGAAGCATTGTGCTGTACACCAGAAACTGACACATTGTAAACTGACTATACCACAATAAAAAAAAAAAAAAAAAAAGAATTAAATACTAATTTTTTAAGGAAAAAAGTCTACATCTTAATCACACAGCCTTCCCTAATACTGAGACTTTGGAAAGCAGGAGTCTAAGGTTTTAAAATATCATTTAAGTAAAACATTTAAGATAATCCACACTGACTAGATACCTAGCTGTGTGAAAAATATTGGATAAAATGGCCCAGAGATAAAGTAGAACACATCACTTCTGCCCATATAATGCATAATTGTTGGGAAAATATATGTGCACATGTGAAAAAGACTAGGCTACTTCCAAATTAACCCTGCTCATCTACCCTAAAGAGAACAAACTTTAAGGTAGATAATTTTGAAGGTGGATCTTTAAAATTATTCACTAATTAACTTAAAACTTGGTATGAAAAATCATTTTAAATTGAAAACATAGGATTTAGTTTGCAAGTGTAAAACAATACAAATGAACACTACATATAATTAAAATGCACTTTTTTCTTACCCAATTTTTACATGAATAATTTTGTTAAATAAGTCAAGCACAGAATTGAGAGGGGATGGATAGATAAATATCTAATCAGCTGGAATAGTCCACTAAGTTATTAGACAAAAATAGCTTTTTAAAAAATTGTATCTTGGTATTTTTGCTTTGCTGATTTCTTTTCTTGGTCTTAAATATCAAACCCACCTAATCTCCAAAACCATGCTCCTTCCCCCATTATAGCTATTATTGCACTGCATATTAACTATTCATTCATATACCTGCCTGTCTCTACTAACCCATAAAACTCTCTGAGAACTGAAACTAAATGTTACTCATTTTTATATCCTTAGCACTAGTTCAAAAGCCACATGTTGGAAACTCATTAAATGTTTTGTGAATGAGTAAGTGAGTGAATGAAGAAGTATTGAAATGAGGCATTAAAAATGGGCTTAAACTCTGGCCAGTAGAATGGACCCCTAGATCATCTGATATTTGAAAAGAAAATTAAAGACCAAAACTGCTGTTACACTGAACAGAGAAAACATCAAAAACCTATGAAAAATGTAAAAATGAATGGGAGATGACGCTTTAAACACTAAACTCCATCTAGTATCATGTTTCACCACTCTTTGATGAAATTACAATAGATCTGAGGAAGGTTTGCTGAAAGCAAAGTTTGATCTCTATGGGTGACCTAAGAAAATCTAATTGTGTAGCAAATGTTAAATCTGAGTCACTGCCACAGTTATTTCAACAATGTTGCCTCCGAGCTAGCCCACATGACTAAATTAAAAGATAAAGCACTAAAAATGTTGCTATTCTCACTTGTATCTAGCAATTACTGGGATCCAAGGGATATCACAATGGAAGAAACACTGGTAACATTCAAAGATACATGTGATTTTTTTTCCCTACCTTCCCTTCTCTCTGCGGCCCCCAGCATCTCCTTCTGCTTTAAGAGAATTTCCCAAGTACCAATATTATTGGATCACATAAGCCATCGTATTATGTAAATTTCAGTTTTTTAAGTAAAGCTACACCTTAACCTAGTCTAATCCCCCTGGATATGATGATGAGCAAAAGAGAAGCAGGGAGCATCTTCATCCTTCAGAAGTACATTTACACAAAGAACTGACTGTGTATGCCACAAGGTAAAGCTATGCACTAACTATTTCCTTTAAGCATCACCTTGGGGAAATATACACTAGGCCAGATTTTTCCAACATTTAAAGTGCTCTCTGGAAAGACAAGGCCCTTCTGGAAGCTTCAGTAATAGAGTGAGACCACAGGGGTACCATTTGGTAAACTGCAGCTTCAGTGCACTCAATAGGACCCTAGTGGCTTGAAAGAGTTAATTCAGCATCTAGTGGAACATGGTCTAACTTCTTGGGAGCTATTTCTAGGCTTAAAGAATCTTCCTTATGTCATTAAGAACATTTCCTCTGACCTTTGGTGTTCTACAATGGCTGGTCAATAAAAATTGTTCTTAACTATTTTATGGAACTAATAGACTAAATTAATGATTTGTACATTTTATTAGAAGTGATATTGGATGTATTACTGAAACATTCTTCTCTGACAAGCAACATATTTCAAAGTTCTCTTTCTCATCATTAATTACCAAGGACATGGCTATGAATTTAAGTATCTAGGATTGTATATAAAGCCTAACTCAAACATTAAAACCACTCTTACTCTTAGCAAATAAATTAGGTAATATAGGCATTAATTCAACCTACAAATATTCTATACTTGATTATGTGCTAAATTCTGTGACAGGCACTGAGAATGCAATCGTAGGTGAAAGAGTTTGGGTTTTCAAGATACTTTTACAATAGTGGGAGAATAGACAATTAACTAGAAAATTGCATCTATCTTAAAAGAAATATATTCTTCTGTATACTTGAACAATTTGAAAATCTTCATTAGTCAACTATTTTATTGATATCATAAAGTCCACTGGTTAAAATATAAAGAAATCAATTATAGACATAACACTGTACATATTCACAATATTAAATTTGATGGTTATTTTTATAATAAGAAATAACATTATAATCATGCATAACTGAATCACAGAAGATAAAACTAAATGAATCTAGCTCTTCAATTTACTTTTTACACATTTAAAAATAATCTTGCACAACAGAAATAAAAATCTATTTCTTGGGAAATATCCCTTTATTATTTGTCCAGTTTTTAACCACACAGGTTATTAGAACTTTTAAATGTTATTTTATTTTAAACCCTTGAGATCAAATCATCAACCTCACAATCACTTTGTGATATACAGTATTTAAGGCCATCAAGGTTCATCATAAAAATTTACTCTGCTTCCCTAAAGTTCACAGTTTCCTTCTATCCTTTGTTTTTCCCTATTATCCCATCCTTAGGTACTTAGTAAGCCCCTATGTGAAAAAGATAATTAAATAAAATATGGGATAAAATGTTTTTAATATAAAGAGAAAAGACAATTGAATTAATTTTTTAATGGAACAATTGCACCTCTGCTCCAATTCCATGTTTTCAGCTTAGAAGACTCTCACCAATAACCACAGCATGTAGTTTTATCTAATAAATATTACGGAAAATTACAGCCTTTAGTAGATGTGACCAGCGTAGAAGTCATTGAGTATCCTCTAGTAGTCTTTAGTCTTTGAGTATCCTCTAGTCTTTGAGCTAGTAAACTCAAAGACTCATGAGGGTCACAGACTGATAAGGATGGAAGGAAGAGAATAACGGAAGTGAGAGCTACTCTCAGCAATCTACACTGACAATCAGTAGCATGAGCAAAGTCAACCGAGTTCCCCATACCCTTTACCAATGAGATGACATTGGTTTTGAGCTCTGATACCACAGTTGATATCCAATCATCGATTTTTCACATAGTACTCTTTTTGAGACTTAGCAAAATGAGTGTCTTTCAAGATGCAGCATTTAGTACAATTTATCTTAAACTCTCCATTAACTAGAAATAATATTTAAAAACTGAAACATTTCTTTCAGAGTCATGACAGAATTAACTATTACAATTTTACATTGAGATAATTCCTTAGATTACAGTGTTTCATATATTGAGATGTTCATGTTGTTATAGGATATTTTAATTTATACAACAGAAAAAAAGAACTATAAGTTAAATGTTATGCCCATTTTGTAGATGAAGTTAACTGAAGATCATGGAAAATTTTTCATATCAACAAATAACAAAAGTGGAATACAAACTCTTCATGTATTCTAATTCAAACTTTATTAGTTCGTTTCTAATGTACTACACAGTTTACTGAACACGTACTTCCTTAGTTTCAAATTAAGATGAAAAGGAAGACTGAATTTCTAATACAAAATACAAAACAGATGAGTTTTGAAAATATTTTAGGAGATGAACATAAAGGTGATAATAAGGAATTATTTGATTTTCTTTTTGTAGCCTTGATAAAGGTATCTCCAATAATGCAAATTCAAGCAAAGCTATGAACAAATTTTCTACCAATCTGGTTCATGATAATTTCTTGGCCTTTCTTAGAAGGCAGTTTTGTAAAATTCTTGAATGGAAATCTGGACCCAGGCCTTGTTTCTCCAGCAGTCCATGGGGGATGATGACTCAGTGTAACATACTTGCTTACAGTTACTACAAATTCCCAGATGGCAAATTCATGGCTACAGTTGCAACAAGCAAAACTAACAACTCTAGCTCCTATTTAGTCTTGACAAAGGCTTCTTTTACCTTAGCATTTGGTATTTTTTTATTAAAAAAAAATGCTTGTAGATTTTCACAATGCCTCTGAGGTTACACTTGCAACTATTCTGCTTCAGTGCATCGTGTGTTAGCACTTATCTCCATCCTCTTATAGAAGCTGAAGCTCTTAATAGTTGTAATAAGAATAATAACAATCTCTTCTATCTGAAAAGTGCATTACCCTCACAAAGTGCTTTCACATACAAGATCTGGTTTCATCTTCATAGGATCTCTCCCCACAGTGCTGGTATCCCCCAGGGTTCTGTCCATAGCTCTATCTCTTTCACTCTTCACAGCCTCCCTGGGAAGTATTATCCACACCTGTGGATATTATTTGTGGTGATGATGCACAAATCTCTATTTTGAGCTTAACACTCACACTGGAGATGTAGATTGGCACATGTAACTGTCTACTGAACAATTCCCAGGATGCATCATCAGTAACTTGTACGCAACATCTGTAAAATGCTGTTCTTCTCCAAATATCCCCTCTGTTCAAATTCTCTAGAATAGCTAATAACACAATTTATCAGTTATTCAAGCTGAAAATATGAAAGTCTCAGCTTCATCCTCTTTCTCACACTTATATAGTTACTAATTCTTAATGTATCTTCAATAGGATTCCTCTTTTCTTTTCCCAATATATTTTCATAGTTTATGCCCTTACCTGTCTCTTTTCTGAACAACTACAAAAAACTTCCTAAGTCTTTTTCCTATTTTCTGTCTGACTCCATGACCAGGCCATCTTCCAATCCTCCTGCTAGAATAAGTCCCCTAAAACCACAAATCTGGTCAGGACACTCCCCTACTTTAAAACTTAAGAAAAATTAAACTGGTAGTGGTATAAAGCATGACAACAAGATAAAGTTCGAACTTCTTGATAGAGACCACAAAGACTTCACAATATTATGTCAAACCGTATCTTGCTAACCTCACCTTCCCCACACGCTGAACATAGCAAGCAGAAGATATATTTTCTAATCCCAAAACAAGATCACCAACCATCACCACTTTCATGCCTTATGCTCTAATTAACAGAAATCCCCTACCTCCCACTCATCCTTTTAAGATATACTTCAAGATTCTCCCCAATTCCCCTACACATAGTTACACAAGCCCCTCCAGTCCCAGAGTTTGCTTACATCTTACTAATGGTATATGTGTCAGTGAGCCCTATTAAAATAGGGGCTTCTCAGGGGGCAGAAGCCCTCTTACTCATCTTCATATTTCTGGTAGTTGGTATTGTACATGAATTTAGTTAAATCAAGTAATGTATATAACTGTAAGATTCACAGTAATGTCTCTACTTTATAGACATTTGGAAAAGCCATATAATTACACAAGTGAATAGTTAAATTACTGAATTTCATCTCCCTCAAGTGGTTCTCGTGAGAATCAGACTTGGAGGATGTTAAGAGTGAAATGGGCCCTAATACATAGACATTTTCTATGTAAATGTACATAAAAATATGCATAAAATGTACATAAAATATATAGTCAATAAAGATGAAAGGTAGGCTACACTCCCCTCAAAAAAAATGTAAAAATGTTAAAAAATAAATTACACACCCCCTTCAGTCAAAATATTTATAACAAGTGATAAGCAAAAATCATTAATATCCTTAATATGTAAAAAGATTTTACAGATAAATGAGAAAAAAGTTACTGCTTTTTTTTCAATGACATGATATGAAAGGTAATCACAAATGAAGAAACACAAATGATTATGTCTATGTAATGCTCAACATTATTGATAAATATAAAAAATTAACCAACATTGGGATAAAATTTTTAACCAAATTAACACATATTACAAAACAATATAAAAGTGGTCATTTTTAATGATTTTTAAAAATCGGCACTATCACATACCCTTGATGAAAGCAATAAAACCTTTCTTGCAAAACAGCTGGACAAAATATACACAAAACCTTAAAATGTTACACCATTTCCTCTTGTACATAATGGTACAGAAATTATCTATATTCTACCTGCTGTGTAAAGAAGCACTTCTTTTTCTTTATATTAAGATTACCTTTGGCTGAGCTTCACTTTAGCTATAATTATATCACTTTGTTTATCTAATTGTATTATCAGATGCACCATGAACAAAGAAATACTCAAAAATCTTCACCACATGTTGTTTTTCTACTCAAAAACCTTCAATAACTTTCCATAATTTACAAAGTTAAGTAATAATTTCCCAACTGGATATTCATAATATGGCCCCAATTTACTTTTTCTGATCTCATTTTCTAAAAAGATGAGACTACATATACTATTTTCCAAATGTCTCTTAAGCTTTCCTGCTGTCACACACTGCTATGTGCTATTCCTTTTGCTGGAAATGCCTTTTTTGTTGCCATAATTGAGAGTTCAAGTCCTATTTATCCTTTAAGTCCAAATACCTGAAACCACTTCTTGTTTCATTTAGCTTTTCCACATTTTTAAAATGGAGATAATAAACCAGTCTTAAATGCTCATTGTTGAAATTTTAATAAAGCAGTACCTAACACACCAAAGAGGCAAAATAAGTTTTTATGGAATAAATGAAGTCCCCATCCCACTGCTGAAGCTCTAACCTAGAATGAAAATACTGTACAAATAAGGAAAAGAAAAGTAGTAAGAAATTCATTTTAATGAGTACCTCCTATTTACCAGCATCTATAGGGTATATCTCTCTAAAGTTAATTGGTTTGATCTGAATTTCTACTTGTTTAAGAATAGATCTGTAATACAACTCAACATCAAGGAAAAAAACCCAATTAAAATATAGGCAGAGGATTTGATTAGATATTTTTCAAAGACAGACTTACAGATAACCAATAGGCACATGAAAAGATATGCTCAGCATCACTAACAATCAGGGAAATGCAAATCAAAACCACAATGAGATATCACCTCACACTTGTCACAATGGCTATTATTAAAAAGACAACAAACAACAAGTGTTGGCCAGGATGTGAAAAAAAGGTAAACCTTATGCACTATTGGTGGAAATGTAAATTGGTGCAGCCACTATGGAAAACATTATGGAGATTCCTCAAAAAATTAAAAGTAGAAATGACATGTTGTCCAGCAATTCCAATTCTGGGTATTTATCCAAAGAAAACAAAAACATTATCAGAAAAGATATACACTTGCTTGTGTTCATTGCAGCATTATTTACAAGATGTGGAATTAACCTAAGTGCCCATCAACAGATGAAGGATAAAGAAGATGTTATATGTATATGTGTACACACACACACACACACACACACACACACAGTGGAATATTATTCAGCCATAAGAAAGAATGAAATCTTGCCATTTATGACAATATGGATGGACCTCAAGGGTGATGTTGTAGTGAAATAAGTCAGATAGAGAAAGAAAATACTATATGATTTAACTTACATGTGGAATCTAAAAAACAGAGCAAATGAACAAATGTAGTAAAAAATAAACAGAGTTATAGATACAGAGAACAAACAGATATTTGCCAGAGAGAATGGGGACAGAGAGAGGAAAGAAACAGATGAGAGAGATTAAGAGGTACAAACTTCCAGTTGGAAAATAAATGTCATAGGTATGAAATGTACAGTGTGGGAAATATAGTCAAGAACTATGTACTGCCTTTTTATGTTGACATATTGTAACTAGACTTATTGTGTGATCAATTTGAAATGTACAGAAATGTCAAATCACTCTGCTGTGTAACAGGAACTAACCTAGTGTTGTAAGTCAATTAAACTTCAAAAACAAACAAACAAATTCATAGAAAAAGAGATCAGATTTGTGGTTACCAGAGGTAAGGTGTGGGTGGAAGAGGAATTGGATGAAAGCAGTCAAAATGTATAAACTTCCAGTTATAAGATAAGTAAGTACTAGGGATGTAATGTACAACATGATAAATACAACTAACACAGCTATATGTTATACATGAAAGTTGTTAAGAAAGTAAATCCTAAGAGTAAAAGTAAAAATCCAATTAATTCATCTGTTTGCGAGACAGTACATAAGAGTTTTCATCACAAGAAAACATTTTTTTTTCTATCTCTAATTTTGTACCTAAATGAGATTATGGATGTTCACTAAAATTATTGTGATAATCACTTCATGATGCACGCAAATCAAATCATTTTGCTGTATACCTTAAACTTTTACTGTGCTGTATGTCAATTATATCTCAAAAAACAAAAAACAAAAAAAAAAAAGGAAGGAAAAAAGAACAGAAGAAAAGAGAAGAGAGAAAAGAAGAGGAAAGAAAAGAAAAGATCTGTGAGTTTTTATAATTGCTTCATGCATCTGTGTCCAGGGTCCTCTTTTCTACTACTTCTGTCACTCTTTCAGTGTTAAACACTGTTCTAAACCCAAAAATTCTGTAAAATTTAATGTCAAAATGAAATATATGATGCTTTCTCTCCATGCCACTGAAAGGTGCTAGCAGAAACTGTTTCTTAACAAAACATTCTTCTGGGGTCTTTTAATTTGAAATACAAAAAGATTGGTAATAAAATTGATTCATCTTTTTTCTGTGTTTTAAAGCTTTTTAAATTATAAAATAAAGCAGAGATACAGATAACCCACAGAAAATGTATAACTTGATGAATTATATAAGTCAAAAACCCTTATAACTTCCTCTCAGGTCAAGAAATAGAAATTTGCCAGTCACCACAGAAGTCTCCATGTACCTCATGCCAAAATCCCCTCTTTCCCTTAAAAGTAATCATCCTGACTTTTGTAATAACTCATTTCTTCTATTTCCTTATAATCTGTTTACCCAATTATGCATTCTTGGACACTACAGGTTAGTTTTACGTCTCATACTTCACAAGTTTCTACTACATCCCTTTCTTTTCCTTTTGATTAATCTGTTGAAAAGCCTGAGCCATTTGACCTATAGAGTTTCCCACAGTCTGGATTTTATCCACAGTACAGTTTAAAATGTTCCTAAAATTGATTTTAATACAACCTCAATAATCAACAATTCTCTGAATTATAAGCAAATTAAGCCAATGATAAAAATCTAATTCCTTCAAAGAATAAAAATGTCTTATGTAAATCTCACTTGTAATTTAAAGCCTAGTCCAGGCTAAGATCCCTAGTTTAACAAATTCAGCACAAATACTTGTCCTAATGGAGTCACACGGCATAGCTAAAGTACTTCATCAGTCAAATCTCATCTAAAATGTTAGCCATAGGAATACATTACGGGAGTTTTATTTTGCTAAATAACAGATCCATTTTTTCACCTTTTTGTGAACTAATACTAAATTTTTTCCTTTCATCCCTGATAAACTGACTCTAAAATATACCAAAATACACCGGGGTGGGAGAGGGGGACATGCTTGTGACAGAAAAGAACACCCGGAGATTTGATATAACACCTGGTGGTTTGATACATCTGTTGCCCATCACCCACAGCAAGGCTAACACATGCAACAGAGCCAAGGGGTGGCAATTATTAGTGTGCTCCAAGTCAGAGAAAGGGAAATGATGGATATATTATCAAATAAAAATATATTATCTGGGACAGAAGATGTGATAATTTGTAGAAAACAAGCTGACAGCTTATAAAAAATGTTTTCTCCTTCTGTCATTTATCATGCCCATAACTCCTTACAACTGAGACATGAAACACTAAACAAAAAAATCAGTATTAGGTTTCCATGTACCCTTCATATCAAATTATCATATGTAGTTCTTAAAATATCTCTATGATACTGAGTAAACTATCACTGGTTCCATTTTACAGAGTAGGAAATAGAGGACTGAGAGATTAAATAGCTTCACTAAAAAGTCTAGTCAGAGTCTGGATATCAGGAACTCTTGGAGGTACTGAGGAATAAATAGTATAAAGCTATAGTATAGAGCTGGTGTGGGGATCCGCAGACCAGAAGCAGCAGCAGCACATTCCTGTTCCTTCCCTAGATCTGAAGAATCAAAATCTGTGAGAATAGAACCCAGGAATCTGTATTGTAACAAGCTATCTAGAGGATTCTTAATCATAGTAAATTTTCAGGTGCGTTGATGTAAAGGAAAGATCAGGACTTTTAAAGGCAATGAAACTGAGTTTAAATGAGAACTTTTAGAGTGGTGAAGGTGAAGAAACATCATGCACGTAGAGCACTTAAGATAGCATCCAGCAGAAAATAGGTACTCATTATACAATAACCACTCCTTTGAATTCTCAATGGATCTGATTACCTAAAGACATCTGGACTCCAGGGGGAAATAAGCAAGTACCTCCCATACTCACCAGACCCAAGACCCATAAGGAGGGGAGTGAGAGCTCTTTTCCAGATTTAAAGCCAATACTGTACAAAGACAAAGAACTCACACTGAATCAACACACTTTATCTACTTTAGGGACACAGTGCAAACGACATTTAATCATTTACTTTTATAATATTTAATTATGTAGGGCATTTTGTGTATCAGGTACTGTGTTTAAGGCTGAGGATATAATGTAGACAAAACTGGCATGGTTTCTACCTTCATGGAATTTGCAGTCGAGTTAGAAAACAGAGAGAGTAATCAAATAATCCAAGAAACACATTTTAGCAAAGTATGGTAAGTACTGTAAAGGATGGGTTCAAATTATATGAGAGCATATAGATGGGGCCAGGTCTAGAAGAGAGAGCAGGGATGGCTTTCATGAAGGATGGCAGCCTGGAAAATAAAAGGATCAGCAGTGAGAACAAAATGGAAGAGTCAGGCCAAGGAGCTAGAGGATTTCTAGCTATTCAGATTGTCTTCTGTCCTGACATACCTGCATAGAAAGAAGAAAAGGAACTGAATCCAAAAGATAAAGCAAGCTAAAAAACTCATTCCCTCTTTCTTTGAACTATTATAGATTTTTAATGCTGAAATGAAGGTATGAATAGACAAGATTTATGGAAAATTATAATCAATTTTCTGGGGGAAATGGAGCCATTTCTAAATCTCATCTGGAGAAAGCCAAAAGGCCAAAAGAAATGCATCATTAATATGGCTATACATTTGCACTTCCTAGCATAAACCTCAATATGCATTTTTAAAACCCAAAGGGATTGCATAGCTCAATTTTATTTTCATGGGAGACTAACTGCTGACTGAAGATATGGCATTTAAAGCATATAGCATGGAAATGAGATTGTCTGAATCATGGCTTCTTCAGGCCTAGTCGATCTGCCCTGACTGACAGGTTCAACTTCATTTATATAGAGAAGATTTCTTTGATGAGGAAATTCAACATATGACTAACTGGGAGATTTAGGTAAGTGTTAAGGAATGGCATTTCCAATACATGATAGCATCTGGCAAGTAGGGATGATTAAAACACACACACACACACACACACACACACACACACACACACACAAGAGAGAGAGACAGAGAGTTGTTGTGTTTGTTTGTTTGTTTTTCCAATTTTTATAGGCTGTGGCCTACAGAATAACACAAATTAGAATGTAAAGGGCAGTCTATGAGAATGTTCAAAAAACAGTTCCACTCAATAAATATTTACTGTGGGCTTACCATGCACCCAACACTGGGCCCACAAGACAAGCACTTTGCCTCAAGGCATTTGTATGTAAGTAAGTCAACACCACAGAGTGTGGCTGAAGCTAAAACAGAGCAGTGTAGACAAGGAAGAGTGGAAGGTGACAAATTTTGCTGGGGGCAGGAAGAATTCACTGAGGAGGTTAAACTAGTATACAATTTTGAAGGTCAAAGAGGAATTCTCCACTGGGACTGCAATGGAACAGGGCAGAGGAGAAAGTTTCCATTCCGAGGAAACAGGCCTGCACCCAAATAGCAGGGTTTGCATTCTCCCAAGACAGTTATAAACATTTAAGTTCACTAGGAAAAGTGGTCATGCCCTTAAGAGGCAGTTCATTTTAATGGAAAAACGACTGGACATTCGCAGTCTGTACAAGTCATGTAACCTCCCTGGACCTCAGCTGAGAGTTGAAACTTGGAATCTCTAAGTTCCTTTCTAAGTCTAATAGTCAATGATTGTCTAAAGATCCTAGAACTACTAGGGCCAGAAGGAGCCCTATCCGTTCATCCCAAAGCCTAGATAGGGAAAAAGACTGTTAATCACACTGGTTGTAAAAACCCCTTCAGAACTTCTTGACTGAGGACCTGATTACGCAAAGAATGAGTTACACTTTGGCCTCTAGGTCAGCATTGCCCAAGAGAAATATAATGAGAACCAAAATGTGAATCATATAGGTAATTTAAAATTTTCTAGTAGTCACATTGAATAGAGTAAGAAGAAAAAAATTTTAATACTATATTTTATTTAACCCTATGTATCTAAAATATAATTTTACAGTATAATCAATAAAAAACTTATCGAGATGCTTTATTTTTTTCTCCACACTAAGTCTTCAAAATCTAATATATATTTTATATTTATAATGTATTTCACATCAGACTAGCCATATTTCAAATACTCAGTAGCCACATGTGACTTGTGGCTACTCTCTTGGACAGCATAGCTCCAGGGCATATCTTCAGATAAAGCTAGACAGACAGCCCTCAGGACACCCATACTCCTCCACATGAAGGCTTAGGCTTGAAATTAACTGTTACAGTTGAATTTGATGTTGACTGTCAAGGCTTTGTTTCCCTGGGAGTAGTACCATTGCCCTTACTTATAGCTCAGCAGAAAGGAAGACTTAGGAATTAGCTTCCACATTATGTTGGAGGGTAGGAGTGGATATCACTGAAGAAGGAAGGAATCTATTACTGATTCGATTTCTCGACTCTTTGAAGGGCTTGTAAATATTAGTATATTTAGGTTGTACAATAAAAAATCTATACCTACATGACAGACATTAGCATCCCATTTTATGGATGAGGAAACTAAGGCTAAGACAGGCTAAGTAACTAGCTTAGGTTCACACAGCTAGAAAGAGGTAGAGAAGAAAATCAAACTGAGGGCTGTGATATTTAAGAGGCAGGGTTACTAGAGCCAATCCCTTGCTTGGTTACATAAAACTCCAGAGCACTGCGGTCTGAATAGTACGGCAACATGAAATTTCTCTTCTGACTTTTAAAGCCCTGCATCTAGGCACTTCTTCACAAGTCTGGACTCAAACTTTCCTGAACAGTTCCTGAAGTTTCTCTCTCACTTGCTTCTCCTTTTGGCTAGACAACAAAACTCTATCATTTCCTCCTAAGACTATGGAAGCAAAACCAATTCCAATACTTTCCCCTTCATCTTCAAGCAAAGGGCTGTATTTCCACTCCTTCTGATTATCAAAGCTTTTGCAGGAACTTTCAAGAAGGAAAGTCAGGATCTCTACAAGCCAGTATGGTATACATACAAAAGACTGGCTCTGTCACCTTCTTGCTATGTGGCTTGGGCACATTAATGTGCCTCTCTACATTTCAGTTTGATAGTCTGTTAAATGAGGGCAGTAATAACACACGACAGGGTTGTTACAAGGATTAAAATAAAGACAGTGACATTACTGGCACACAGTAAGCACTCATTGAGTAAATTCCTTCTTTTCTTCTGCAATACATTGGCCATCGATGTCCCTGTTATGTACCACTGCTCTTTTGACACATTCCCAATAGCTGGCCTCTTCCCCAGGAGTAGTATCTGTCTATCTGAATAGGCTCAGTAACAATTACACATGGAAATAGGACCTCAGGGCTTTCTCCCCCTCAGCCTACTCAATGGAACCACAGTGAAGAAGACAGACATTTTTGTGTGCTCTTTTTCTCTGGAGGATATATTATCCCTTAAGATTGTGTCAAAAATATTCCGCCCAGGATGCTCCTGAGGGATTTTATGGCACGGACCATTCCTCCCACCCAGCCAAAGCCCTACATCCTGCCTCTAGCCATTTCTGTCCTACAGGCTCTGCAGATTGTGGCACATACCAGGGAACTTGGCTTTGTTTAGCCCTGAAGGAGGGGATAATGAGAGAAGAGGTGAGAATCACCTAGTGCTGCGAAATCAATGTTACTGACTTCTGGACTAAAGGAAAGGGAAAACAGCCTTGCTGGCTGTGGTGAACTGGAGGGAAAAAGAATGGGAGGTGGGCAGCAGAATCTACTTAATAAGAAGGGGCAGACAGCTCTGACTGAGTGATTCTCATTACAGATCAACAGTTCTGTCTCACCAATCTCCACCTGCCCCAGCCTCTACTGCTCCAGTCATTTTGTAAAACTATCTTCCAACTTGTTTATCTGAACTAAAACAATGTAAAGGAAAAAGTGAGTGCTTTTCACTGTACTGGTGAAGTCTCAATTTTTCTTTAACATATTTTGAATTTTTATGTGCTATTTGTAATAAATGAATTTTTGAACTAATCAATTGCTTCTCTAAAAGTTTTATTATAGAATTTTCTTTAGACAGAATTATTTCTATTTCAAATTAAATTAAATTCAATAATTCATTACCTACAACACACAGATACCTTTTCTTAATAATGGCTCTGTTCCTTGTACAGAATACAGTGTTTACCAGAGAAGGGAGACTCAATGTTTGCTTTTAAAAATGAACTGAAGAAGATATGGAATTCTTATTCTAGTGAAAAAAAAAAACAAGCATGAATAAACACCTCCAATATAAGAGATACATGTTACATTATTAATATAAAGTGCTATACTAGTGATATAATGTATAATGAGTGTTACACTAATAATACAAAGTAATACAAAATAACAAAAGGATAGGAAATACAAATCTCATCCGGGAGAAGATATGAACTGGTAGGGTCTAGATGGACACAACAGTTATTATTCAGGGGAGAGAAAAGGTAAATACCTTTCAGTACTAAAGTAATAGATGAAGCAAAACAATTAGAAGAAAAAATAATGACAAATATTATTATAGTGCTCTAGAATTTACAAAGTGTCTTCATATTCTGTTCATGCTTTATAACACCCCAAGAAGGTGCAATGTGTGTGTTTTGGTGCTGTTTTAAAGCATTTTTTTGTGTACAGAAAAGATTGGAGCTCTCTTGGTTTACAAAATTAATGTTTAATTTTTAAGTTATAAATTCAAAAGCCTAGCTTTACTTAAATTTTTAAGTTTAATTTATAATTGTACAGTTCTATTTATAAATCTAGGATGGTTTTTTACAATCACCATTGAGGAAGTTTTTAATGACTGTATTTATAAATTTAATATATTAAAATTTCTTTTAAAATGCTTTATCTGAGTAATAAACTTCCCCAAGTATTTAAATAATTCTTTTATATCTAATAAAGAAAACTTAAAATATGGGAAGTTTTAAGCTTTCTCATATATTTCAATACAACTCACAAATGGTAAGATTATTTCTATCTTCCGTCTTAAAATCTCAAGTCAAAATCAATTCCTTGGCATTCTAAAAGTAATGTGTTAAATACTCTAGCACATTAATTTAAAAATACCAACACATGTGCTACCAATATATAATTATTATATAACACAAAAATATTAATTAAAAGGTTTAATTTCCTTCATTATTCTATAATTAATAAAATATTCTCAGGATTAGAGACCTCTGCTCACTAAGGAAACAATTATGCAAGTTTATGGTTGGTTTCCCAAGAAATTTTGAGGGTTTTGTATTTAGTTGACCAACACTGTATATCACGTAGAGATCTTTCCTAGGAGATGTTTAACTATAGATACTAAGGGTGATTTTTCTCACCTTCTCAACTATAAGACTAAACATTGCTTTATAGTCACTATCTCATGAACTCCAAAATTTTAGAAAAGAATTTGGTCCTAGTTCATGGTCCCTGGATTCAAAATATATCATAAAGGAATTATCAGCTACACAAATTCACAACAAGTACCAAGTTTAAAGCAAACTCTCTTCACTGCTTCAGTTGGCATTTCATTGGCTTTTTAAAAATATTGCAATATCCTCTGAATGGATTCTGACTATCACTGAGGCTTTGCCTGTCTAAAGCCATGTTCATGATAGTGGGTGGATGTTATGATTATCATCTCAATTAGGACATCTAGAAATTAAGCATCCCCAAAACTGATTTACTCACCTAGAAGTGTTGCAAACTATTTTCTAAATGGAGGTGGATCTAATCCTAGGTTTTCTACCAAACATCCATTTTTCCGTACCTCCTCCATGGCATGAGCAGTGGATGGAGACATGGCTGGAGTGGATTCTGGCTGCCTGTGTTGAGTGGAAGTGGGGTCTGGCAGGACATAATGATGGAAAAACGGTTGAGGCCATGCCATGAGGATGAATAATTTTGATGGCAGTGGGAAATGCAGAAAGTTCTTGAGTAGAGAAATGGATAGCCAGTTCTTACCTGTGTTTTAGAAAAATAAGTTTGGTGCCACCATAAGGAGGATAAATTTGGAAGGGAAAGAGAGGAAGAATACAAAAGCCAGTCAGGGTATATCTGTGGCAACACATGGGAGACAACGAGAGCCCTCAGCAAGGAAGGAAGATGTAGAAAGAGACAAGAAGTAGAAGAAACCATTCAAAGGTAGACTTAGGGATTTGTGAACTGATTAAATTTCCATGGGGGCTAGAAAGTTAAAAATAACTTCAATGTTTCACTCTAAATGCCCAGGAGAATAGTAATAACAAGGAAGTTGCCTGATTGGCTTCTTTTTAAAATAATCACACCCCCCCCAGCTCAAAGCACATTATTTGGTGGAGTGGGTGTAGAGGCAGTCTTAGGGGACTAGCTAGAGAAATATATTTGCATTAAGTATACATATTTTCCCTGTTTGAAGTTCAATGGCAATGGTCCTTTTGAAACTCCAACTCACCATATATTTTTTCCAAACTGTATCTCATTTCAAAGCTGTTGCAAGGTTACACTTGAAAGCTTTCTATCCTCTACTGAAAAGTAATGGTCTGAGAAAAACAATGCTTTCAGTCCCTGCCTTCCTTTATTTATTTACTTTTCAAAAAAAAGCTTCCCCATTACACAGCCATTTTAAAAAATGTTTATGAAGAATTGTTAATGACATGACAATGTTTTTGACATAGCATTGAGCAGAAACACAGGGTACAAACAATATACCTTAAACTTAGATATGTTACACACATAACATCACAAATACACACACACACACATATATATATATATACACAGACATAAGGAAAATAAAAAGAATAAAGAACTTTTATATATGAGTTTCAAGGTTATGAGAGTGTACTTTTTTGTTTTTCTCTGTATTCACATAATTGCTATAATGAGCATATATTACTTTTATAATCTTAAATTAAAACAGTTGAGATACAATGCATGCTGACCCATTTGTAATTGACTCCTAAGTTCATTTTTCCTAAAACGTTTGAAAGAATGCAATTATAAATAAATATAATTTATATATTTTGACTATAATTTTGACTAAACATCCAAAGCAAATGCAAAGGGCTCCATGAAGATTCAGGGATCCATCCACTTCAGAAGTCTACCTTACTCCCTTCCTTCCAGGCTCACTGCACACCTCATAGCCTCACTTTCCTCTTTGTATCTGGGTAAAACCTTTAAAAAACTAAGTCTAGGTGGATCCTCTAAAAATAAATAAACATATGTATACTTTTTAAAAGAATATGTAAATCTAAATACACTTATTAGAAATGAAATATAATACATAATAAAATGACTCAAAATTGGTATTCTGATATGCATCTTTTATTTTTAAAAAGATATTCCCTCAGCTTCTTTCAATTAAATTCTACCTGTGTTGAAAGGGCCAAAGTCTTTTATGAGTCTAAACAAACACAAACAAAAAGATCTAGTTTACATCTGAGAAATATTTAGGGCCAGACCTTCCCAGGGTCAAATGTCACTTTGTTTTATTATTCATCCTTCCCTTTTCAGTTCTCAAGAGCTAGGTTCTCCAAGCAATATCAGTTTATCCTGGGGAGTTTTATTACCTTATTTACTGCACTAATAACAGGTGAAGAGTTGAGCAAATAGGCCTCTTTCAAAGGACGCCCATACTTCAACTTAGTTATGAATGTCTCTTCAGTGTAAGCACCCCGAGATTCATGGGAGGGTATAGGTTATCAGGCCCATGGGAATTCTTCTGGCTAATGGAAGAAACTATGATACAACCAAATCAGGGGACACTGGGATCTGCATCAGATGCTAAAATCTAACAAGAGAGAGGACAGCTCAACAGAGTTATTGAAAATAAAGAGATTTAAACAACCCCTTTGGAGAAGGGAGCCAAAAGCCAGAGTACCAAGTAGCAGAGTAAGGGTTAAGAGTAAGAAAGGTGTCCTTCCAGGTACTGGCCTGTCCTCAGCATTGGTTCCTGTGTCTGGCATTTATCCTGGTACCACAAGTTACTTTCTGTGAGGCCCTGGATAACTAAACCTCTGGGACTAGGTTCCTTCACCTGTAAAATGGGTTTAATAATAAAACTTCTCTTAGGATTATTGTGGAGATTAAATGAATGAAGTACTTTGAACAGTGCCTGACACATCACAAGCATCCTTTTATACACTAACTATTGCTATTCGGCATGCTGAGCTATGTACCTGGATAGGCTAAGTCTCAAGGGCCAGTGCAGGGAAGTAAGCACTGACCCATGAATTCCCAAATGAGTATACTAATCAGTAAATGAAGCAGGCTATATGGACAGCCACCCTGTGTTTAGTGCAGGACTCCTACACATTTTCTGCTAAGTGCTGGCTGCCTGTTATAATTTGTCATCTTTTATTTGTATATTCCTAACTGAGGTTTTGTATGCTCCTCAAAGCAGGGAACATATTACAGTGTTTTTTCAAATCATGACTTATGACCCATTCTGCACCCTTTCAAATTCACTAATAAAGGTAAATGAAGGAATCAGTTTTAAATGAATCAGTATAAATTATATTTCCTCATCCACTTTTCTGATTATAAAACTTTTAGTAATTTTGACCAGAATTATAAAAAAGAAACAAATTTTTAAAAGGTAAAAACAGGACAGAAACTATCCAAATGCATAGCTTTTGGTAAGGTTAAGTACTGCTTTGTGAAACTTGTACTGAGTTGCAATTTTTAATTTTTATTCTTTATGGATTGCAGTCTAAAAAGTTTTAAATACTTTGGCTATATGTGATACTCAGCCAAATATTAACACTTAACAGTTTCTCAACAGACTTGCTGACTCATTGCTTTAGTTCCAAACATAACTTATAATACAGTGTTTCCCAAATTTGTGCTAGGATAAGAATTACCTAGGGTCATTTCCAGATTCCCAGGCTGCTTCCCTAGAGATTCTGATGTTGGAGAAATACTGTCACATTTACTGTCATAAAAGAGGCAATATTTTGTCATTAGAGAAGAAATTTATTGAAAGCAAAATTCACTCTCCTTGTTGTATATCTGTTCTTATTTGGTGGTATCACACCTAATCCAAAGAGGCACTCTGCAAAATATATCCAGCTCTTTGAGTGGCTAACATTCATTTACCAAATATTTATTGATCATTTGTCACATGCAATGTAATGAGGATATAAAATCACGTAAGACATGGTTCCTGCCCTAAAGTAGCTTAGAGCAGATTTATTTCGGAACTAGGGTGGGATTCCCTGAGGATGAGAAGATCTGAAGCCAAAAATAAAATGAAGGCTTGAATGCACATGTATGACATAAGGCTTCAGTAATCTACCCTTCAAAATGTTCACAGGATTATAGCACTAAAACTACAACGGCAACCATATATCAAGGCATTTTCCTCTAATTAATAGTGATCAAATACAGAAGAGCTGAGAACCAGTACTCCGCAGCTGAGGAGAACCTGGTATCAAGGCAGGAAGAGACAAAGGAGAAGATAAATGTCCAAAAGTAAATGGATACACAGAACTGGACAACTTGTCCCCAGTCTTACTGGTACCAACCTGATCCAAACTATTGACATCTCTCACCTGGATTACTGCAAGAAGTCTTAACTGGTCTCCCTATGCCAGCCCTTGCCCCCTTAAAGTCTCTTTTAAACACAGCAGCCAGAGTAACCTTGTCAAAACATTAACCAAATTACGTGACTCCTCTGTTTAAAGCCCTACTGGCTTCCCATTTCACTGAAAGAAGCCTAACCTCCAAAGCTTTGCATGATCTGCTCACTTTGACATTCTTTTGATCTTTCTCCTGCTAGCCACACTGGCTTCTTAGACTAATTCCTTAAAATGTCACGTAGGTTCCCATCTCAGGGCCTTTGCACTTTATGTTACCTTAACTTACATGGTTAATCCCTTCACAACCTTTAGGTCTTTACTCAAAAGTCACCTTCCCAGTGAGACCCTCACTAAACACTTTATTTAAAACTGTAACTTGAACCTCTTCCCACATTCATACTTTTGATTAATAGTCCTTCCATGTTTGTTTCTTTTTAGCATGTCATTATGTGCTATATATATTACTTAACTGTGGTTTTTATTGTATGCCTACCTTACAAGCATGTAAATTCTATAAAGATAGGGATTACTGTCTATTTTATTCCATCCTGTATTTTTAGTAACTAGGTCAATACCTGACACATAATAGATGTTCATTAAATATTTGGTGAATGAATGAATGTAGAATACAGAAGAAAGCCACATGCTCTCACTCTAACCATCATTTATTAGAAAAAAGTCAAGAGAACAAATAGTAAAGTCATACTAAGTAAAACACATGCAATTTTATTTTTTACTTAATTCCTTACATTTTTAGAAAAGATTTGAGGTATCTGTGAGACATTAATTATAGTTCACATATCTATATTATCTACTTAGGAAGGTTTTTAAAAAGTTTTAGAGTGGAACAGATCTGATTTAAAAGTTGGCTTCATAGTAACCAAATAGTTTTGTAACATCAGGCAAGTTATTTTGTTTCCTAAACTTCAGTTTTCCTCATCTACAAAATAATAATGATGGTAATGCTTACATCATAGGTCACTGGGAAACATTTTGAGAGAATATGTGCAAAGCTTTTAGTGTAGTCCACAGTTCATGCTAAGAGCTTAACAAATGGTAGCTATCATTGTCATTGTTCATTGTAATGTTTTATTCTTTATTAATTAATTTGTATTTTTGTTTAAGTTTTGAATTAAAGAACCTCAGTAGAAATTGTAAATCCAATATTTTGAGTAGGCTTAGGTATTATAAACCCAATATACTGAGTAGGCTCACAACAATTTGGAGGTCAAAATATAGGGGCTCAGTGAGAGATGAATACATTATTCGCCTCCTAAAAGAGATGATTATTCAACTGGAGCCCTGAGAGGGACCACCCTTGATTTGAAGAGCCATCAGTGTTACATAAACTGTCAAAACATTCTGATTTATGATTCCAAGCCCTGTCTACAACAAATAATGTTTATTAAAAGCATCAATACATGGGGCTATCATGAACTCCAGCAGAGTAGGTGTCAACAGCATAAAGAGACAGAGTCTCTGTGAGGTTCCCTTTCAATCAGTCCATCAATCATTTTTTTAAATCCCTAAAATACAAACAAACTAAAGAGAAATGAAGAAAATAGTATATAGTTCCTGCCCTCAAAGTGCTTAAAACATAGCCAGGGGAGGCAACACCCAAACATAAAAAATAGCTAGCAATCTAAGATAATAATGCAAGCGATGGCACAAGACATTATAAGATTTATTACCATGAATGATGGAGAAACTGCACTTCCTAAATTAAAGGAGGAATAAAGTAAGGGGATTAGTGTGGCTGGGGTCAACTTCTTGGAAGGCAGACGCTGTGAACTATTTTTTAAAGGAAGGATAGAATTTAGACAAGCATGACTATGCAGAGAAGGGATTCCCATAGCAGGAAACAATTCTAGCAAATGCTGAGAGGCAGAAAACCATGGGGTGTTTGGAAAAAAGCAGTTTCACTGAATAAACCTGGTAGAAGTGAGCATGATGAATGTTTGAATTATAGGGTGTTAGGCATCCAACAAATTGTTTTGGTTTGAATTTCTAATTCCCTCCAACTTAGCTCTACAACCTGGCTGTGCAGATCCAAAAGAGGACATGACTGAATGTAACTGGTTTGTGATTGCCAAATCCAGGATTCAAATACCAAGTCTATATTAGACTTCAAAGTCTGTGGTTTCATTTTTTCCTTTCTCTCAAAATAATTTAACAAGCATTAAGGTAAATAAATCTGGGACGAAGCTGATTAAGTAATAAAGACAAATTTGGGATTTAGTTAATGCAATCATTTAATAAAGATTTATTGAGTACCTGCTATGCCCTGGGCCTTGTTCTTGATGCTGCTGATAAAGATATGAACAAAACAAACTGAACTCTCAGCTTCCACAGAGTTTACTTGTTTGCATATGTGCATATGTGGTCATGATGGTAATAGTGGTGGGAGAGGGGATATATATGAACATGTTTTGCATCTCTTATCTTTTAACTGGGCTCAATTCTTAGAATTTCTTACTGTGATTTTTATTAAAGGCAACTCTGAAGTCTTACTCCTATTTGGTGGCTTGAACTTTATCAATTATGAATTTAATTAAGCACTAATTATATTCTAAGAACATTTTTTCCAGTGTTTACATGCTTATTTCACATAATTCTTATAACAGGCAAGAGCTAACATTATCCCTATTTGATAGATACAAAAATGAACTTCAAGTAGATTAGGAAAGTTTTTTATACAAAAATTTCTATAAACAGGGAAGATAGACCTAAACATAGTTCTTTTGGAATCTCCAAAACCCACTTTAAAATCATTCTGCTACACTCTTTTTCTAAAGCGCTCTTATATTTACCTTCAAGGAATTTCAAAAACAAAAAAGAATTCTTGAATCTATGGAGTAGGCAGCAGGAATTAACTAGACTGACCAGTAAATCAAGGGTGAAGAGACTTGAGCCCTACTATACTAGGTCTGCTTCTGATACACTGTGGAACAGAGTAACTGGCCATTTCCCTTCTCCATCTTAGTTTTCTTATCTATGAAATGGGTCTAATATTTGCCACTTTATGCCACATTATTCAGAGATTGCAGGTTTGAGAGTGTATATGGGTATGTCTACAGGAGCAGGATGAAAGGAGGGACATCATGAGATGAAGAACATAAAATTATTTAGAAAAGCAAAAGGTATCACCTGGATATAAGTTACGATCATCAGTATCACGATTTTCCAAAACAGTTGTTTCTATAGACAAGATGGACATCTGGTGCAGCAAGCTTCCTGTATGTTTTCTTATCAAAGACGTACTTTTTGTACAACATAGGCAATATGAGATGGAAGAGGAACTGCATACATCTACATAATGGTCACATTGGTCCTTTTGCATGAGTAGACTCAGATTCAATTGTTCTAATCACATTCTTTAAAAAGTTAAAGACAAACCCAATCCAATATGATATGAATGTTAATTAATCTCAAACAACTTAACGGTAACAAGAAAACACAAAACATAAATAATACCATTTGCCTAGAAGTTTTAATTTCTTTTCCTTCTGTAGAAAGTTCTTCTAGAAATAAGTGGCAAATTAACACAATTTCTAAAGAGTTAGATTGTGATGACTGCGCAGTCAATTCTCACAGTACTGGCTTTGGCTCCCCCCCCCCCTTTTTTTTTAACCCTAGTAGTTCATGTTCAGCTTTACAATACCCCATGCTCCATCCATTTCGGCTCTTTGCAGCTCTCCAAAGTGTTTCATGCTTTTGTTATTCCCTCTACCAGGCATGCCATCCTTCCTCCAGGCTGCTTGGCTAAACTTTATTAGCTATAAAGATTTGACTCTGAGGTGACTTTACAGTGAAACTTTTCTTGACATGTCCATGCAAAATTGGCCAGTGTTCTAATTTGTTTTGTCCCTATCATGCCCTGCATAGATGTCCATTATTGGTTCTGTAATACTTCCAACCATTTATTTGTTTATGTCAGCATCTTTTCCAAGATTGGAAGCTTCTTGAAAGCAAGAACTGTTTTCTATTGATCTTAGTTTCCCAGACTAGCACAGTGCATAAATCATAGCTGTCCTTCAAAAACTTTTGATAAATAAATGAATAAATGGTGACCCCTGAGTCACATTCTGCACATTCTGCTATCTGTGTATATATATACCTCTCTATATATAGGTTAAAACATACCTCTCTCAAAAAATCTTTTTCACTGTACTATATTATAAAGATCCAATTAACAAAACAATCATTCTAAAATAAGAGACTGGGGCTTATTCTATGTAGAAAAACATAAACAAGAGATTTTGCTATCCTTTGAAATTTAACCACCTTAAAGTTTTGGGTCACGTAACACAGTCATGTTAAATCATGGCAACATGAGAAGCTACACATTATAAAAGAGATTTTATCAGAACCAAGCAAATAAGTAATTCTGGGCACAACAGAAATAAAATCAAATACTTTCAAAATGCAATATAAAATAAAACAAAAGTTAAAAATGAAATTATCAGTAAGACTTTATCGCACCAACTTGGTAAAATATCAAACCCCAAGTAAATTGCAAACTCTTATGCAAAACTTATCTCAGAAGGAAAAGATAACCCTAAAAGAAAATTACAAAAATGCAAGAGCTAATTATCAAAAGGCATAGCGTATTTAAAGTTAAAGTTAAACTACTCAAAGGAAGGTTAGATATGTTGTACATGGCAATGTACATGGCTGAGTTTCTACTAATTATGTTGGAAGTGTTTATATCAGTACAGTTTTGCCAAAGTACTAAGAATTTATTATCCAAAAGTCATCCACATTAAGATATTTTTTGTAGAACTCTTTTCATTCTTTTGCTAGTGAACTTAAGTAAGGAAATTTTCAAGATAAGACCACAAAGGCTACTGATAGTAGTTACTAGTAAAAAAGGGATTTTCCAAAACCCATATCAAAGGAACTTTGAACTCAGGTTTTCCTGCACTTCTGAAATACAACAATGAAATATCAAAACAATTGTTATCTCTTAATCTAATAATGGAGATTTCTCTGAAACAAATTTGGTTGGCCTTCAAAAAAGATGAGGAGGGAAAACATTTACAATTCATTGAGCTTACAGAACAATGTGTACCATACCAATGAATTTGGAACAGGAGGGGGTGATGGAGAAATTCAAGTTGGTATTTGGGCACATTCTCTAGATTTTTAAGTATTTCTTTTCATGTTGTTTACTATATCCATCATAGGCATGGAAAAAATTGACTGTTGAAGTTAATCTCAAAAGTAGTAGAAAGTAAATTCTGTAGAACTCAGCAACACGATCCACAGAATGCTTCCAGGCTGTGGTTGTAAAAGAATTGGTCATCAAAACATAAATACTACCTGTTTGAAATTCAAATAGAAAACAAAAAGGCTTACAAAAGAGTAAGCAGCAGGAAGTTCTTTAATAAAAACTTGTAAACACAGTAAATGAAACTTTCTTTAGTACCCAGACACATTAAAATATTCTCTCAGTAAAATAAAAAGGGAAGACAGTTTACATTGCCTTTTTTTTTTAAGATTTCTATTTTAAGTATTAAGTCTTAACCACCTTTTTTCCTTTTTCTTTTTTTTTTTCTGAAAGGCAAGCACTTTCCTTTTAGTCTTTCTTCAATAAGGAATACAAGTTCAAAATGTTAACAGAGGATATAAGCCACTTAAATTATGCAACTGGAATTCCACAGCTGGCCTGTCTGTCTGGCTCAGTGGTGAATGAACACAGGGTCAGAAAACCTCTCCAATAATAATGCCGTCCTTCCCAGCGAGGGGTAAACCTCCTAAACTTAGGCTCAACTTCAGATGCTCATTAGCTACAGCAAGTGAATGTCAGTGGGGTGACAATGCCAGGGCAGCAGTGCCCACACAGCCCAAGCAACCAGCCCATCCAGAGCTGAGAATCTGTATGAACAATATCACCAACTTTCAATGATAGTAATTTGTTTATATGAACAGAATGGTCAGGTATCCCACAGATCACATCCTAATGCCATTACAGCCACCAAATTTTAATTCCCGGCTCTTAAACAATTAAGCTGCATGAACACAGGCAGCTCACAGCACTTTTTAAAAGAAAGACTTTAAATCTTAATCTAAAGCATACTCTATGGCTTTTTACCTTATCTGGTTTGATTCTGGCCTACCTAAATAATTTTCATCTTTTCCTCCCCCCACTCCACCCCCCAAGTGTGAGCGTGAACCCGAATTGCAAACAGTTAAACCTGAAGGTCACTTCGCAGCAGCGTTCCAACATGCTCCCCCAGCGAGGCTGCACGGCAACAATAAAACAAAGCCCTTGCAACCACCTGTAATAATCTGCCTGCTCAGCCAGCAATCCGAAAAGTCCTGAAGCTACACAAGGTAGACATTTTCTGCAGCTGATTTAACATGTATATTGTGCCCAGTTGCCGGCTCGCCTCCTCTTACCTTCACGTTAGTCCGGAGTGCACAGTAACATGCAAAGAACATTGCAGTAAATAAGGAGCATATGGACCGGTATTCAGCTTCTCAGCACAGCGCAAGCCCCAAACACACGATCCTGGGCATGTGCTACTAAGGAGCATCCGTTCCCTCTGTCAGTTTGAAAATGCATTGATCTCTGTTTTCTCTGACTACAAAACGACATGTCTTGAAGGCACTGAGTGAGGGCTCAAAATCTCTTCATTGGCTATATATAGCATTGTGCCCAGTAATTTCAATTAGCTGAGAATTCAGCATCTGAAAGTTAAGACTTCAGTTGCTTTTCCTTCTAGCATTTTAAATCACTGGGTTTAAAAAAAAAAAAAACGGGAGGGGGGAATGAGCTCACTCAGGAAGGAGGGGGGGAAAGGTGAAGAATTGAAATTTAACCAATGAGTTACTTATATTTCTGGAGAGCCCTGGTGTTATCCTATTAGATACTTTACAAGGGGATTGCATCGGGCAGCCTGTAAATGAAGAGGAAATCCTTTTCCCTTGGGAGGTTTAATATGGGCTCTGCACTATATTCCAGGCTATTCTGATGCAGCACCCTGTTTGGCAAATACTACCAATCACCGTGATCACGTCTCTTTCTCCTTTTCTGTACGGAACAGGACCAAGATGAAAGGATCGCTGTCTTATAAAAGTCCCCTAAAATGTAAGCTGGGTTCCCCTGGGGTGATCTGCGATTACATGGCTGAGAAGTATCACCTTCTCTTACTTCCCTGTCCTGTAATATCTGTTACATCTTCCAAGGCTATCTAAAGTTGCTAGGTTCGCTAATAAAACAATGCATCCAATTTTCTAA
Source organism: Camelus ferus (assembly GCF_009834535.1). Classification (NCBI taxonomy): domain Eukaryota; kingdom Metazoa; phylum Chordata; class Mammalia; order Artiodactyla; family Camelidae; genus Camelus; species Camelus ferus. Next base: position 40,400,602 of record NC_045705.1, read on the forward strand.
AACTAACCTTTATTGATAAATGACAACCAATAATACAAGATGGGACTGGAATGAAGACAGAAGATTCCAGGGATAACATAACCACAGATTCAGTAGCTACTGCTGCTGAATGTATTATGTTCAGCTGGTTCTGGAAGGGAGCGAGTGAGAGAGAAAAATAAAAGCTTCTGCCCTCATGAATCCATAAGAGGGAAAAAAAAAAACTTAATTCAAAAACATCGTCAGATCCTACTGTCTGTTGTCATTCCTCTCAGGCACCGGATGCTGCAAATTAACTCAATTTTTACTGAGCTAAAAGGACAAAGTCCAATTTAAGGTTCTAAACTCTTATTTCCAGCCTTAGGAAGCCCTAATGCTCAGCTAGAATTCTAAAGCTATCTGGCGAAATGCAAGCAGAAATGAACTGTTCTCACTGCAGCAAAAATAGTAGGAGGAAAAAGAGTGGTTATGTCTTTGCCACAACATTCCCCATCAGCTTTCAGCAACAGGGAAGATCAGCATAACTCACTAGAAGAAGCTGCAGTGACTTTTAGGGTTTTTCTCTAATATGCTTTGCATAAGCCACCTCCCCTCTGGAGCCTGCAGTGGTGCTGAGGCACTGTCAGAGCCACTGGGCATTTCTGCTGGGTAGCTTCAGGAGGAAGCAAGGGAGAGAAATTAAAGGAAGAAGAAAAGCAGGATTTTCTATTTCTCTCTTAATGACAAGCATTCAGAAAGTGTCGTCAGTTCTGACTAAATAGCTATTTTTGGCTGTCATTGTTTGTGCCTTTTTTTAGGAAGGAAAAAGGCAATCTTGTCTTAAGCTAGAGATTATTTAGCATCGTAAGAGAAGGCAGCCACTTAATTTGATTTCCATTTCCGTCTGTCGAATGAGTCTAGGTAATTACAAATTTTAAGCACTTGCAACACAACCAGTGACTTCCAAGACATTAAAATACAGACATGGATGCCCAACACTCATCATTCTACAACTTTTATTAATGGCTTTGAATGCTGAACAAAGCATTTCAGTTAGTAACACTTTCCTCTCCTGAGGTCGTAGTAGGTCATATTCCCTGCAGCTAGTCCCAATAAATGAACCCAAACATAGAGACTCAAAGCCACGGAAAACATAGGAGATTTTAAAGTGACTTTCTCAATTGGGGGTCCAGAGGATTTTTTAAAAAACAATTTTTTAACTTGTGAATAAGTATGGTTAATTTTTTTCCCATTAGGAATAGTAGAAAAAAGCAACTTTATATATTTCTTCTTATTATTTTAATATACTGTATGGTATTTGGATGGCCCAGGAGAGACAGAGCAAAAAAGCTGAAAAATGTTACAAAACTCAGAACAGCTCATAGGCAAGGATTAAATAAAAATGAAGTTACAGGTAAAAAGGTACATGTAGGTTTCCCTGATAAGGCAATCAGTGAGAACTTCTGATCTGACTTCAGATACAGTGCTAATGTGTACGTTCTAGAGAAAAGCTCTTTGACTTACAGACCCACTTAAAATTCCCAGAGACTCTTATCCACCCCACAGCATCCCAGTACAGACATGTGCTATACCTGTAGATCTTACTGCCTAATTTTCCTAAGTGTACTAGGATAGCTGACTTATCATTCTCATTTTATAGATGAAGAAAATGAGGCATTAACTACAATGACAATGTTCCACTAAAAAGTATTCCCTATTTGTAGGCAAAGCCTTCAATAGGGCAGAGTACCTGCTAAAAGAACAATATTTATAAAAGAATAAATCAGAAGTATGGGATTAACAGATACACCCATTACTATATATAAAATAAATAAGGACCTACTGTAGCACAGAAAACTGTATTCAATATCTTGTAATACCTTATAATGGAAAAGAATCTGAAAAAGAATATATATGTGTAACTGAATCACTTCTCTGCACACCTGAAACTAACATAGCACTGTAAATCAACTACACTTGAATTAAAAAAAAAAAGCTTAAAGAAGTCTAAAAAAAGAATAGTATTTGCTATTATAGAAGAAAATTATAACAGGCTACATGCTTTTAGAGGCAACATAGTAAATCTAGGCTCCAATACACACAAGTAAGTAGTCTTAGAAAATTATTTCCATGCCAGGTCCTTTCTTTTACCATTTGTAAAATGGGGATAATACTCAATTCATAGTATCACTGAGAAGATTAGAGATGAATCCCATCATCAAAGCAGTCTAAATGGATCAAATTGAGACTTAAGTATAAAAATTGAAACTATAAACATATTACAAAAAAACATAGATTTGGTTCTGGTTTAGATTTTATGTAACGTTAGATGGAGAAGCTGAAGCCATATAAGAAAAGACAAACAAATGTGAGTATATAAATATATAAAACTTCTGCTTGGCTAAATTATATACAATAACAAAGGACAAACAGAAAAATTTACAACACATTCAATGGGAAATTTCCCTTAAAATACAAAGAATTTTTATAAATCACTAAGAAAATATATAAAACTGAATGAAAAAATAGGCCAAGAACATAAAGTGGCAAGTCACAAAAAGACCACAAAACACATTTAAAAAGCTCCACCTTATTCATATTTAGGGAAAAACAAACAAATTAGAAAAGTTTTTTTTTAATTTATATATAAAGAATTAATGGGGATGCATTACTTGGTGAAAACATTTTGGAGGGAAATCAAAAATATTTTAAAAGGCACATTCTCTTTGATGCAGTGATTCAACTTCAACTTCCAGGAATTAATCCCATATATATAGACATAGATATGCACACACATACATATATATATATTATAAATATTCATTAGTGCAAGACTTATTTGTGAGATTACAGCTATACCACAGAACACTATGCAATTATTAGAAAAATACAAGATACATGTATCTATTCTTGAACTGGAAGATGTTCAAGTTATAATGTTAAATTTAAGAATAAGGTTGCTAAAGAGTATGTATGGTCTGAGCCTATATCTGTGTGTACACTCATATACAATTATGGTAAGTGTGTGTGTGTGTAAAATTTTGACAACACTGATCATTGGGGATTGGGACTTGATTTAGGTGGGGAGGAAGACATTACCTTTCGTTTTTCATTTTATACACCTCTATATACTAGAGAGACCTCACCCAAAATGAACTATATATCCAACCTTCCTCTCTCAGTAAATGAGAGAAATACAGACACAGGAAAGAAATATTAGCACATGTCTGTTCTTGCATTCAAAGAACATAGGTCAGGGGATGATCATGATGCAAAGTGTGGGAATCTATGATTCTATGATTATGCTCAACCATTTAAAAAATGTAGAAACATTTCTTGGCTTATGGTTTGCCAATCCCTGCTCTAGAGTCTTGGGCAGCAGTCCTGAAAGTATGATTTTGGGGCTAGCAGCATCAGCATAACTTTGGAATTCATTAACAATGAAAATTCTCAGGTCATGTCCCAGACCTACCAAATCAGAAACTAGGTATGTGGCTCAGGAATCTGTGTTAACAAGCCTTCGAGGTGATTTTCATGTAAGCTAAGATTTGAGAACCACTGTTCCAAGTAGATGAAGAGAGGAAAACTGATAGCTAAGGCTCTCACAAAAATAGGAAGGGATGGACCACAGGGGTCCATTCCACAGGAAGAGGAATTAGTCTTAGAGGGGAGAGAGTATAGAAAACGAAAAGAAAATAACTACAGGTGCAAGTGAGATAATTCTAGAGTGGAGGCTCAAGGCTCTGAGATGAATGCCAGTTGAGCAAGGAGCCCTACAACACTTTCAAACTTAGAAACTCTAACAGCTCTTAGATCTTGGAGTAAAAAACAAACAAAAAGAAAAGCAAACCAAAAAAACCCCACAACTTGGGTTTAAATTCCTCTTTAGTCACTTACCAGCTGTTGTGACCTTGGGCAAGTTACATAACCTCTCTTTGCCACAGAGCAGTCCTCTGTAAAATAAAGATACCAAACCTACTTCACAGGGATGTTGTAAGGACTAAAATAAACAAGGTGTGCAAACTGCTTGGCCTAGTACCCAGTACCTAATAAATTTAACCAGTGGTAGGCTTTAGTGTAAAGAAGACCAAAATAATACAGGTAAGGATAAAAATAAAAAGATATTATTTCTCTTAACTAACCTATTAATACTGAGGAAATTTCCTACAGTGGTTTGTAGACCTTCTAGGACTTCCCTGGGATTTTCAATCAGCCCTAAATGGGATTCTTAGGAAGTCTGCTTATCTCATTATAATACTGAATTCATTTAACATCATTGGAATTTCTTGTATCTTTCTTGGAGTTTTTCTGAGATAATAATAACTGATTTACAGATTACAAAGCACTTCAGAGCTTCTTGGGATTTTCTACCAAAGTGTCCCCAAAGGTTGGATGTATAGGAACAAAATAGAATGTCTTTAATGTCTCACTAGTTATCTTAAAAATTCATATAAATGTTAATTCAACTCAATAGTATCTTTGTATTTGCTATAAAGTAATGTTTTATATTACTTACTATTAGATTTAATAAGCCAAGAAGGCTGTGCAATGTTTATCCCACGGCTTTGACAACCCTCTGACATATACACTATTGTATATGCTTAGGAGTACTCTTGCCTCAGTTCAGAAAGTAGAAATAAATCGCCTTTCATTCTTGATCCTCACTTCAACCTTGAATATATTGTCATCACTCCTTGCATCCAGTGAGGAAAAATAGCATAGTAATAGAAGCTAAAGGTAGCGCTCTAATACTAGGTCTTGCAATTCCAAAGCTCAAAGGAAATTTCTCAAGATCCCAGTGCCTGCCCAGGGATTCTTAATCATTTCAGAAATAACACTCCATTTATATACCAATATTTTAATGTCTCATTTTTTATCTTGATAAAAATAAGTAATATAACCCATATTTACACAGGATTTAAAAATTCAACATAATATAATATAAAGAAGAAATAAGTAAAAGAGTTGAAATTTTTAAAAAGTTCATTTCAATGAAAGTGCTCAGGGAAAACTCCAATAACATAATTAAATGGTCAGGTACTTGTACCCACATATATAGACAAACATGGGCACGCTAAACTGGTTACTCAAACATACCAAGCAGCACTGCTAACAGTGACATAATATCCTGGACTAGTGAAAACCCTTGGTAAAGTTGTAAACAAAATAATGTTGATGATGTTTGACAGGTTATTTCTATATTATGGCTACTGTGAATAACCATAATATAATTGCTGCAATGAACATGGAAGCACCGATACCTATTCAAAATTCTGATTTCATTTCTTTTGAATATACACCCAGAAGTGGAATTGCTGGATCATACCCTAGTTCTATTTTTACATTTTGAGGAACCTGTATACTGTTTTCCATAATGGCTGTACCAATTCACACCCTCATCAACAGTGTACAAGGTTTCCCTTTTTTCACATCCTTGCCAAAAATTATTACCTTGTGATTTTTTGATAATGAGTGTCCTAACAGGTATAAAGTGGTATTTCATTGTGGTTTGATTTGCATTTCCCTAGTGATTAGTGATTTTTAACATTTTTTTCCTATACCTGTTTGCCACTTGCACGGTTTCTTTGGAAAAATATCACATTTTAGGTCTTTTGCCCATTTTTAATTGGATTATTTATCTTTTTGCTATTGAGCTATGAAAGTTTTTTTTTCATGTATTTTGGGTATTAGCCCCTTATTAGATATATAGTTTGCAAATACTTTTTCTCATTTCAAGGACTGCCTTTAAACTTTGTTGATTTTTCCTCTGTTATGCAAAAATCTTCTCATTTGATCTGGTCCCATTTGTTTATTTCTGCTTTTGTTGCTTGTCCTTTCAGTGCCATATCCAAAAAAATCATTGCCAAGATCAATGGCAAGGAGATTTTACCCAATATTTTCTTCCAGGAGTTTTATTTATGTTTAAGTATTTAATCCATTTTGAGTTGATTTTTATGTATGATGTAAGATAAGGGTTCTTTTTTATTCTTTTACATGTGGATATTCAGCTTTAAAACATAATTTATTCAACACACTACCCTTCTTCCACTGTTTTTTTAGTGAATTTTGTCAAAAATTAGTTGGATGTATATGTGAGAGGTCTATTTCTAGGCTCTTTATTGTGTCTCATTGGTCTATTTGTCTATTTTTATGCCAGTATGATACTGTTTTGATTACTAGAGTTTTGTAATACAATTTGAAATCAGGAAGTGTGACGCTTCTAGCTTTGTTCTTCTTGCTCAAAATTGCTTTGGCTATTCAGGGTCCTTTATGGTTCCAAATAAATATTAGGATTGTTTTATTTATTTCTGTGAAAAATGCTATTGGAATTTTGAGAGGGGTTGCATTAAATATGTTTATCACTTTGAATAGTGACATTTTAACAATATTAATTCTTCCAATCCATGAACACAGGATATCTTTCCATTTATTTCTGCCACCTTCTATTTCTTTCATTAAAGTTTTATTGTTTTCAGTGTAGCAATCACTCACCTCCTTGGTTAAATTTATTCCTAAGCATTTTATTGTTTTTGATACTATTGTAAGTGGGATTGTTTTCCAAATTTCTGTTTCAGATATTTTGTTTTTAGTGTATAGAAATGCAATGTTGATTTTGTATCCTGCAACTTTACTGAATTCGTTGATTAGATTTAACAGTTTCTCGAGGATGTCTTCAGGATTTTCTATATATACAATCATGTATCTGCAAAGAGAAGCATTTTTACCTTTTCCTTCCTGCTTTGGATACCTTTTATTTCTTTTTCTTGCCTAACTGATTGGGCTAGAACTTATAGTACTATATTGATTAGAAGTAGCAAAAGTGGGAACCTGTGTCTTGTACCTGATTTTAGAGGAAATCACCATTTCAGTTTTTCACCATTGAGTATGTTAGTTGTGGGCTTGTTCTGTATGGCTCTTATTATACTGAGTTACAGTCCCTCTATATTTAATTAGTTCAGAGCTTTTATCATGAAAGGATATTGCACTTTGCCGAATGCTTTTTATATACCTATTGAGATTATTATATAATTTTTATCTTTCATTCTATTAGTATGATGTATCCCATTTATTGATTTGTGTTTGCTGAGCCATCCTTGCAATCTGAGGATGTCTCACTTGATCATGACATATGACCTTCTACTGTGTTGTTGAATTCAATTTGCTAGGATTTTGTGAGGATTTTTGAATCTATGTTCATCAAAGATATTGGCCTATAATTTTCTTTTCTTATAGGGTCCCGTCTGGCTTTCGTCTCAGGGTATTACTGGCCTTGTAAAATCAGTTTGGAAATCCTCTTCAATTTTTTGGAAGAGTGGAGAAAAACTGGTATTAATTCTTCTTTAAATATATGGTAGAATTCACCAGTGATGCTATCCGTTACTGAACTTTAGTTTGTTGGGAGATTTCTGGTTACTGATTCAGTTTCCTTGACTTGTTATTCTGTTCAGATTTTGTTTCTTCATGATTCATTCTTGGTAGGTTGTATGTTTCCAGGAATTTATCCATTTCTTCTAGTTTATCCAATTTGTGCATAATTCTTCATAACAGTCTCATAAACCTTTGTATTTCTGTCATATCAGCTGTAAAGACTCATTTCATTTCTGATTTTAATTATTTGTGTCTTCTTCTTTTCTTAATTATTCTATCTAAATTTGTCTACTTTATTTATCTTTTCAAAAAATCAGCTGTTAGTTATGTGGATATTTTCTCTTATTTTTCTAGCCTCTATTTCATTTATTTCTGCTCTCATATCTATTATTTCCTTAGTTCTGCTAACTCTGGGCTTAGTTTGTTATTTTTCAAGTTCCTTAAGGTACAAAGTTAAACTGTTTATTAGAAATGCCTGGGCATTAACTGCTGTAAACATCCCTCCTAAAATTGCATTTGCTGTTTCCCACAAATTTTGGTATTTTGTGTTTCCATGTTTCCATTTTCATTTGTTCCACAATATTTATTTTTTGATTTCTTCTTAGACCTACTGGTTGTTCAGGATTGTGTTGTTTAAATTCCACACATTTATGAATTTTCCAGTATCTCTCGTTACTGATATCTAGTTACCTACCACTGTGGTTAGGAAAGATTCTTGATACTATTTCAATCTTCTTAAATTAGTTCAAACTTGTTTTGTGGCCTAACCTATGATCTATCTTGAAGAATATTCCATATGTGTATATTCTGCTGCTGTTGGATAGAATGTTCTGTCTATGTCTGTTAGGTTTATTTTGTCTAATGTGTAGGACAAATCCACTGTTTTCTTATTGATTTTATATCTAGATAATCCATCCATTGTTGAAAGAGGGGGAATAAAGCCCACTACTACTACTGAATTTCTATTTATTTCCCCCTTTATATCTATTACTATCTACTTTATATATTTAGGTGTTGCAATGTTAGATGCATACATATTTATATTATATCTTCTTGATGAACTCATCCTTTATTATTATGTAATAGCCTTCTTTGTCTCTCGTTACAGTTTCTGACCTAGAAGTCTATGTTGCCTCATATAAGTAGAGCTACCTTTGCTTTCTTTGGGTTTCCATTTGCATGGGGTGTTTTTTTAATCCATCCCTTCACTTTGAGCCTATGGGTATAAAACTGATTTGAGTCTCTTGTAGGCAGCATAGTTGGGTCTTTTTTGCATGTGTCTATTCAGGCAACCTATGTCTTTTGGAATCCTTTTCAAGAATCTAACTCATGACCTTGAAAGTAATTGTTGATAAGTAACTACTTACTATTGCCATTTTGTTAGTTGTTTTCTGGCTGTTTTGTAGTTCCTTTCTTCCTCTCTTGTCCTCCTTTGTGATTTGATGATTTTCTGAAGTGGTTTGCTTTGATTCCTTTTTCCTTATCTTCTGTGTATCTACTATAGGTTTTTATCTTTTGGTTACTGTGAGGCTTAATAAAACATCTTATAGTTATAACAGGCTATTTTAAGCTGATAACAATTCAATTTTGATTGCATACAAAATCTCTACCTGTTTATTTTCACCTCTCTCACACACATTTTATGGTTTGGGTATCACAATTTACATCTTTTCATATTGAGTATCCATTAACAAATTACTATAGCTAGTGATATTTTTAACACACTGTCTTTCAACTTATATTCTAAAGTTAAATGTGATTCACACAATTCCATTACAGTATTAGAGTCTTCTGAACTAGATTATCAACTACACTCTGATCCCTTGGCTTCTGTCCTCACTTTGTCTTCTACTTCAACTTTCCAGTCTCTTTACTGGCTCTTCCCTTAGTATCATACTTCTATATGCTGGATTCAGACTACATCCTCCTGTTTTTTCATTTTATACTTTTCCCCATGTTTTCTTTTTCATTCCCATGACATTTATTACCACCCCATGACAATAACTTCCAAATCTTTTTCTAATTCACATCTCTTCTCTGAGCTCTAGGTCCATTTATCCACTTGTTGAGTAGGTGAATGTTACAGCAGCTTGAATTCATTATGGTCACAACTAAACTTTGCATTTCTGCTTGAAACTTCATTTTTCCTATTTTATTAAATGATACTTCTGTCCATCCAGTTTTATAAATCAAAAATCCAGCAGTCATCTTTGACAATCTCCTTTCTAATCTTACAACAGCCAGTCAATTTGCAAGTACTATTAATTCTCTTAAATATCTTTAGAATCTATATTGTTTTCTTCATCTTCATAGTAATTATCTATATTCTTACATAGGTAATTTCAGAGGCCTCCTAAAGTCTACTTTTGATCTAGAACTCTGAAAGTGATCTTTTCTAAACATAAATCTCAATCGTACCACTCTCTGCTATTCACAAGCTTTGTTGGCATCCCAATGCTGTTTAAATACAGTCCAAAATAATTAACAGGATCTTCAAAGTCCTGTATGGTATGAACCTTGGTTGATTTGGAACCAGCTTCCACCTCATATTCCATGCTCCAGTCACAATAAAATTGTTTCAGTTCCTAGAAAATGCCATGCCTCCCTTATAACTGCTTTTTCATATGTGTAGAAGGGCAGGTCTCAACTAGGGATGATTTCTGCAACCCCTTCAAGGAAATCTAGTTATTATAACTGGGAGAGGTGGTGTTATTGCTATCTAATAGAGAGGTCAGCACTGCTACTAAACCTCCAACAATTCTGAGATTTAGAAACAATTATCTGGAAGGCTTTCCTCTCTACTTACACTCCAGGTAACTGTGATGTCTAGCTGAAACATACTTACCTATTCTATTGCAGCTTAGATGGCCTATAATCAGGGCAACCTTTCCCAGACTTTTGTCCATTTGCTATATATGCTTATCACATTTTTCTTTACTTTTGCCTTACTATAATTTAGAACTAGCTCCTTATTTAGTTAACGTTTGCTTTTCTTACCTGGTTTCAAGCTCTATGAAGTTAGGAACTGTGTTCAACACAGTATCCTTGTCAACTAGACACTCAAAATATTTATTCCACAAGAAAATGAGTGAATAAATAAATAAAGCTATATCTAGAGATAAAGACTGTTAGAACCTTATATAGAGTATTCCTGGCATTATTTCTACTAATTAGATGTATCCCTGGACAGGCCCCTTAACCTTTCATTTGGCCTCATTTAAAATGCGTAAAATAGTTATGGTAATTCCTACTACAAAGTTTTTTATAAGAATTAGGTATTTTGACAAATTGTTAAATAGTCCGCATCACTACTAGACATTACAAATTGGAGTGGGAATTAGTAGAAGTGCATGGGAGGGAACAATATGAAACAAAAGCCATATATACAAAACAAAAACAAAACAAAAGATATATACATATATTTTTACTTGAAAGTTCCACTTACGTGAATTTACAATAAAGAAATTATTAAGCAAAGATTTAGCTCTGCTGATTTTCACCATTAGTTAAGTAAATAAAAGGAAAGTATGAATATTTTAAAATATAATGGAGTATACCTGATAAGGAAGATGTGTCTAAGTCCAATTAAATAAATTATCTGGAAAATCATTATGCATATTTTCTACGTACATATTCTGTACACATGCACACATATGTAAATCTATGGATGAACAGAGAAAAAAACGTATAAACAACAAAATATTGGTACTAGTTCCCTTGAAATAATGGAATTACGATATTTTAATTTTCTTCCATTTGAGTTTCTCAATTTCCTAATTTTTCTACAATAAGCATGACTTTTAAGATTAAGAAATAAATAAATGAGGAAAAGTACTTCTTAGTTGTAAAGAGATTGTAAGAAGTCACTGTGTTATAAAGAATAAGATATAATCCTCATCTTTTAGAGGTTTTTAAATTAATTACAGAAATAAAATACCTATCTAGATAACTGTTAGATAAGGAGAAAACTAAGAGCAGGATAGATCATGATCAAGCACTTAATGATAACTTACTATATCCTAGGATTTCCATGCATAAATTTATTAAATCTGCAAAATAATACCATTAGGTAGGTTTCCTCATACCCATTTAGCAGGTAAAGAACATGAGACTCCTAGGGGTTAAACAAATTGTAAGAAAATACAGGAAAAATAATTCTAGAAATTGAATTCAAACTATAAGTTCTTTCTAGTTTTAAATTGGAACCGAGGTCCTTCCTGGTACAAAAGCCCTTCTGTGGTCTCTGCATCTTGTATATAGAAAAAGGTTTCAGTCTCCTAGGCCTTCCCTAAGTTACAAAGAACATACTCAAGCTATTACTAATTAGGGAAGTGAGGGAATGCAGAAACAAAGGAAAAGCAGTCAAAAAAAAAAAATCAATAGTTCACCAGTAAAACAGAGTCCTAGTTCCTCAAAGGATATACGTAACAATCTAACACATATCTTTGAGTTTTTCTGCAGGAATTAAAAACCCCTCCCAGGTGGAGGACAGTGACCACATGCTGAGCACAGACCCTAGACTGGTCAGAACCAGAAGGTTGATTATTAAGATTCCTGAAACACCACCCTGTCACCTCACCACCAACCAATCAGAAGAAAGCCATGTACCCTGCAGTCCTGATCCCAAATGCTGCCTTCAAAAACTCTTCCCTGAAAGCCATTGGGGAGTTTGTGTCTTTTGAGCATGAGTCATCTGTTCTCCTTGTTGGGCCCTGCAATAAATATTGTACTTTCCTTCACTACAACTCATTGTCAGTAAATTGGCTTTGCTGCACAATGGGAGAACAGACCCAAATTCAGTTCGGTAACAAAAACTTACGTGCTTTCCACTAGGAAATGAAAGATGTGCTGTGTCAAGTACTAAACCAGAGGAGTGGTCACTTGACAGTAAGAGGCCAAAGGAAGAGTAAATAAAGAAGTTAACACTTCAGCTAGCTCTAGAGGATGACTGAGATTTTAATAACTGATGATGGAGGACATAGCATGAGGAAAGGCATTTCTTGCCAAGGGAACACTGTGAGCAAAAGTGAGAGGTAAATGGACAGTTCGTGAAATTTATATGGGGACTGGTAGGCAGGTTGGTTTGGCTAGAATAGATTAGAGATAGGAATTTTGCTTAATCAACAGAGAGACTTGAAATTTATTTGGTAGGACAGTGAGAGCAACAGAAACAAAAGTCAAGTTAGAATACTAAAAAAAAAAATCAATAACATTATGACATATTAGAAACATCAGGCTAGTTTTAAAAGTACAGTGAATGATTGGTAATAGATCACTCTTTATTGTGTTTTTGTGTTCTTGGAAACAGAGAAACTGAGAGATAGAGGGGTATTGGAAAGTACCTGGCAGAACTCCTTCATTTTATAGTTGAGAAAACTCTGCCTAGAGAAAGGAAATTAGTTGCCCAAAGTCATAAAACTTGACTATAAACTAGGCCTCCTGAGTCTCAGTTCTGTGCTCCGTTCCAAGAAAAGGCAGCACCAAATAGTGTGTTTTCCTCCTAACAGCATTATGACTTGTGCATGGTGATCACTATTTTACATTAGCAGTTACTGAGGCCCAGAAAAATTAAAGTAGCTTGCAAAAAGCTTATGTCACTCAAGAACACATAACCTTCTTATGAATAGTGATATTGCCTTATTCTGCTATTGTGTCCACAGGATCTATTACAAGGTTCATAGATAGCTACCATTAATCAATCAAATATCAACCATGGTTTATTATTCTTGATAAAGATCATATATATAGATTTTATGGACATAAAACACTAAGGGACTACAGCAGGGAAAATAATTAAGAAAGTCATAAATTATTCATTTTACTACATACCAATTCTAAACATTGCTTGCCTTTGCTAAGAGTTTTGCCTTGATTATAGATCACTAGCTGCCACTAATAAACTGTTTAGATTTTGAAAGCCTTACATTTCACACCAAAGATACAAATTTAGCCAGCAGATCCCTATGGGTAACATTTCTTCTTGTAAAGGCATACAGATTTACTTAAACTACTAATTAATTAGGCTTTAAAACTAGAACATGATCAGAATTAAAGATCATAAATGTGTTAAGTCTTCTTCTTCTGGCAAAATGCACATGGAAGGGTTCAAACCTGGTCACATCTACAAATGCTACCTTCCTCTCAAAACTGCCAACCATAATTCCCAATTTGGGCCAGAGGTGTCTAAGAAGACAAGAAGCAAGAGTAACAAGGTTATTAGGGGCAATGCTTCATCTTGTGTAAGAAAATCTGCCTAATAAGCAATTTATCTAAAATCCAAGCCCTTTGTGTGTGTGTGTTTTTGCATCTCTTGAAGTACCCCCAAAATAAAATTAAGCATATTAAAAATAATTGTTGGATAGAAGGTTTGTAGACAAACAGGCTAAAAGCTCCTTTAAGTGTTCAAAGGGAGATAAATTAGAATGAACCATAATACATAAAATGATGTGATTACCTACAAATGATTCAAATTTAATACATTATTAAAAATACAAAATTATACTGGAAGTAATCTTAGACAACTTTGATAAAGTGTCCTTAAAACTCATCAAAGATATTAAAATAAGTAGGCAATTCAATATGATAGACTGAATATACAAATGGACAATAGCCAAACCGTATTTGACAACAGATCTTCGACCTACAACCTCTGCATCAACTGGCCCCAAAATCGGTTGTGACTGACAGCTACCCTCATTTTGCCCCTGCTTCTAACTTGGACCAGAGAAAGCCAAATATTTGCTGTAAATGAATCACATAGGATGCCCTGCACCTCCAGTTTCCCCATGTCAGCAATCTCCAATCAGAGCAGATCTGAAGCCACACAGTGTAGGATGACCGTTTGTTCCAATTTACCAGGGTTAGCACTGGGTCTTGTCCCCTTTGTCCCAATGTAATTAACAGCTGCTCTTTTTTATTCTTGAAAATGTCCTTATTTGAAGAATAAATTACATGGGTACCCGGAATTTAGGCAAACCGTTCATTAGACAAAGGGTTTAACAGGCAAATGGTATTAGGTAACTTGACCTAGAGCAATGGCAGGTGACAATGAAAAGTGGACGGGCCATTAGAAAATTTAGTCTGTTATAAAATCAACTATTGAGTTAGGGGGAGAGGTGTTTCCTACCTACTATCTCCAATTTTCTTTGATGAGATTTCCAGCTTTAGTAAACAGGAGATAGGATTTTAATAGGTGTCCTCTTTTTCCCTCAAGGCATTCCTTCCATCCCTGCAGGATGATGCAAGTGTTGCCATGGCAAACACTTCTCCCACGCTGCTGGAAGACCTTCTCACTGCAGGCTAACTTCTGTTCTGTTTACACTTTCCTCTTTCTCTCTCTCTCTGCTACATACATAGTAAGTCACTCTGTGTCTAGATTTCAGAGTATGACTTTCTCTCCAGCGTCTTTTCTTTGAAAGCAAGGTGTTGTTTGCCTGCTTGTCTGCAACTTACTGTGTATGTCCGGAGATGAACCCTGATGGCAGGGATGTAGAAAAATGTGGCAGACAGGAGACATGACCAAAGAAAACAAGAGCAAGGCTGGAGGGAGTCAATTAAAAGTAAGAATTCTTCAATTTACTCGTCTCAAAAGTCCTGTTTTCACATGAAAATAGGAAGTTTTGTAACCTACCTGTCTAGCTTATATGAATACATGATTTTTCTTTAAAGAGTAGCATGTTTGGGGGCAGAGTAGTATAAGCTTGAGGGCTTCAAAGTCAGAAACACCTCAGCTTCAAAGTCAGAAACACCTCAGTCTGCAAGGTCTGTGAAGGTGAAGACCATTTCTCTTTTGCCCACCGCTATAAACCACATCTGGAACATGGCAGGTACCAAATATTATATTTGTTCCCTGGATGTCTGATTGACTTGGAATCCCCAATTACAAGTATTATGACCTTGGTAGGTTACATAATTTCCCTAAGCCTCAATGTCCTCATGTGTAAAATAATAAAAATAAACCAACTTCATAGGATTGCTGTACAATTTAAATGAAATAAGGTGTGAAGAATAGCCAGCAGATGTCTGCTATGTAGTACATATCTGACAAACTGTCACTGCTATTGTTCTTGTTTCTGTTGCCATTACTCAAGGGGTTATGTTTAGGAGGGTCATACTGAATAGACCTTTTAGTAAATGCCTCCAACAGTGTATTCTGATTATTTATACTTGGTTGACTCTCAGATAGACTACAACCTACTTAACTGTCACTCACATTTATGCATTTTTAAAACTTGGAGCATCTGCACTGTGCTAAGAATATTCTTGATCTCTGCTAGATTTCATACTGCTATTCCAATGTTCTAACAATTCCTAATTATGAGAACATTAATAAGAAAAATCTTTTGGCTGTCTGTGGGTGTTGCCTGATTCCAAATCCTAGTCAGAGCAAATATGGCTATTTCAGTCTATTACTAGAAATGTAAAATAAGGATCTTTTGAAACTAGATATAACACGGATCTCCTGTTCTTCCTAACTTATACTGTGACAAAAATCATGAGTGACAAATAGGATTCCTGAAGCAGGGAGGCTCATTTAATATATTCATGCAGATATGCAGATATAAATCTGTGCACATTCATTAACAAAGAATTACTGAGCACCTACTAAGTGCCCTTTGTGCCAGACATTATACTAGATATTGAGTATACAGAGTGAACGTTTCTCTATTGCTCCTTTACTTGTTCTCATAAACACACACACACATACACACATATCTCCTATAAGCTCATTTGCCTATGTGTGGGTGTGTATGTGTATAATATATGATATACTTATAAATGTACCCCCAAAGCCAGGCCTATACAACATGAATACTCAGGAAAGTTTGGGGGTGGGGCATAAACTGTATATTATGGAAAGAAAAGGTGGGGTTTAGTAACTTTGGGGCATTACTTCCTTATATGGTTAATTATTTACTTCAAGTGTATTTTTATCCAGCCTTGTCCCAGATCATATTAAGGTAGTCTCTACCGGATGACAATGAGTTCTCCATTTCTGTCTGGGCAAGGGGCACCTGAATGACAGTCAGGTCAGGATTATGGCTTGCTGGCCAGCTTCTCTTTGCCAGAAGCACACTGTATTAAAGCTTGCATATACAATCAGTAAATAACTGACACTTTAAAAACTGTGCTTCTATTTACACTGCACGTCTCTATTACCATTTAGAAGGTATCACTCTGTGCTAGGAATCATGCTGAGAGGTTTTTTAAGCATTATCTCTAATCCTCATAAGAATCTTATATGGTAAGAATTATCTCCATTTTAAATATGAGAACTGAAGTTTGCATGATTTCAAACTCATGATACGCAGCATTAATAGCCTGAACTTCATGATTCAGAGCACATGTTTATGTACAGGATCACAGTACTTTACAGTGTTTTGTGAAGCATAAACAAAATAGTAAACACTTAGAATACGTTTGTAAGCAGGTAGGTCCTAATTATTAAGACTGGAGCATAAACGGAAATAAAATGATTGATCTGCTTGTTATTCTTCTCTTACAAATACTGACCAATATTCAGTTTTTAGCTATGCATAGGTCCTCACATACGGAAGTACAATTTTAAAAGGTATATACATTATATATTTATAATGGTCTGTAGTTCTTTTAGTATGCATAGCCAAGACTAAATAAAGGATATGCAAAAATATCTGTGACTTACTTTAAAGAATGCATAAACATAGGCAGATCATTCTGAAATGTACATAGGCACTAATTAATATATTATAGAAACCCACTTTTATTCTTTTTGCATTTAAAATTTTATGAGTTAAGTATTAGTGCTCTGTCTCTTGAAAATGCTTGACTGAGCTTCACTTATTGAGAAACCAATCACTGAAGGCATGAATTTAGGAAACTGCATAATTATAAATTTTCTCTCGAGCATTCCTCATCCATAGGTGGTAATCTTAAAAAGCTTCCGATGTGTCTTTTTGGAATAAACAATTTAACAATTAAATGCTTTTAGTCTTCTCTCAGGGTAGCAGTCCAATTATGTTTACTTCTTCCCCAATGTACTTTTCATCAGCTATTAAGCATCTAGAAGAATCTAAGAGGTAAAGTGCATCACCATCTTTAACGGGCCCATTAGCATGACCTTTTTCTTGATTCTTAAGAATAAACCGAGAACTTCATTTAATTCCAAACTTTTAAGTGCTGCAATGTAATGTAAAAAGGACTGGTCACAAAGTCAGAGATTTGTGGCTAGGCCCCTGTCTTCAATTTGCTTAGATATAAAATGAGTAACAGAGAAAGGGGAATAGAGATAAAAAATAGACAAGCTAATTTCTAAGGTCCTTATCAAACACCAGATTTTATGTTTATACATTAACAGTCTCAGAGCCACATGTCTGAAAGGGCACACTGAGAGTTATACAATTCAGCCCTACAGCCTGAAACCAATTCAGACCTAAAGGTAATTTTCCCACTTGCCTTTATAACCTGTTCTAAATTTTAAAGTCAACAGTCTCCAAGGCCATGAGCTGAGCCTTCTTACCCTCTCCAACTTTATTTCCTACCAGGCTCCCAAAGTGCTTTTAGTTCTAGGAGGTTAATCTCCTCACTTTATTAACTCCACCTTGTAAACTGGGTTTCATGAAACCTTCCCCCTCATCTCTCCTGCTACTTCCTTAGCTTAGATCATCATAATTCTTACTTGAACCATTGTAATACCATATTGATCTTCCTGGCTGTAGTCTCATACCACCCCCTACATCTTCACATTGACTCTACAATTACCTCTTTAAAGGAACGAATCTGCTCATGTCATTTTTTGAGGTAGGGTTTAGAGGAATTCTGTAGCCCCCGTCATCTGTTATATATGATCCAAATGCTTTCTAGGTCTTTGATCATTTCCTCCCATTATTATTTTTCTAGCTATAATGCCACAGTCACACTATAGTTTTCCATATGGAACAGTCTCTTCCAAGAATAGCCTTCCCTCCTTTTTTATCTAGCCAGCTCCTTCTCATTCATTCCCTACTGTGCCATGCTTGGGGAAATATTGAGAATGAGCCAGAAAGAGTATAGACCATTCATCTTGAGAAACCTAATTTAAATCCCAGTTCATCCACATTTTAGCTTTGTGAGCATGAACAATCTACTTAATCTCTCTGAATCTTATTTCCCTCATCAATAAAATGGAAATAATGATCCATAATTTGCAGGGCAGTTGTGAATATTAAGTGGGATCATAAAAATGTACTGGCACCTGGCATGAGGTAGTCATTCTCCCTTTAATCATGCTTCATTCTAATTTACTTTCCACACTGCAGGCAATATGATCTCTTCAGAATACAGAACTAATCGTATTACTCCTTCTCTTAAAGCCCTTCAGTAGTTTCCTGTTTCCATAGCTTATAGGACTTGCCCTTGTTTTCTAATATATCCTTATTTCTCACCACTGCTCTTCGTTAATGCTCTGCTCCAGCCAATGGAAGTGCTTCAAATTCCTCAACTCTACCAAGATCTTCTTACCTCTAGGCCTTAGCACATACAGTTCCCTCTTCCATGAACACACTCTTCCAACCTTCCTCTCTTCATATGTAGTCCTGTATGAAGTATTATCACATTTTCCTTTCTGCTTGATTTTATTGCTCTTCTTCTTGTATAAAGGTTAGAATCTACATCAGTCTTGATCATTGTGAATCTCCAGTGCCCTACAAAGTTCTTATCTGTAGTCCTCTACCTACTCTAATCCTACCCTTCCTGTAAGAACAACCTCAAGTCTCACCTAGAACCTCTATGTTGACCTCTAGTTTTTCTATTATCTAGATGCTTTCACCAACTGGGACACAACACAGTGTTTTCCATGAGGAAACAGCAATATAAGTTGCAAGAATGAAGAGATCAAGGAAGAACAGTCAGGGCAGGCATCTGAGAGGAGAAAATACTGACCAGGGCATTGAAGAATGAGTGGAATCAAGGAAAGTAAAGAAGAATGTTCAGCCAGAGTAAATAGGACAAAGAATGATGATTCTTTTATTCATTCAATAGATCTTTATTAAGCACTTATTCTGTGCAAGGCCTTATGTTAGCAGCATACCTCCGCTAGGTTTAGTGAAGAGGTAGGCTTTATGGAGCAGAGGTTTGGAGCAGGAATTAAGATAGAACAGATATGGGTGGGACCTGACTACAGGTGGCCACAATCCCACCAGACAATGGTATAATACTACTTCAAGCACTGGGACTGCCATTTTACCTTAGTGATGCTTAACTCATTTATCTCATTTATTTATCTATTTCCCTATTAGGCTCCTAGCACCATATGGATTGAGATTTTTTTTTTTTTTTTTTGGTCTGTGATTTACTACTGTATTTCTAGCACATGGAACATTATCATTACAGGGCAGGCAATTGATAAATATATGCTATGCACTGTGCTAAGCCTATCTGTCACATGGCATTAAAAATTATTAGTTTATGTGTTTTTCTTCTCCACTACACAAGGATTGGCAACCTTTTTGAATATAGGACCAGTTAGTAAATATTTTTGGTTTTGTAGGCCACATGATCTCTCTTGCAACTATTCGATTCTGCTATTGAATTAGACAACAATCATAGATAGTATGTAAATGAATGAGCATGGCAGTATTTCAAAAACTTTTATGTATAAAAAGCAAGTGATGGGCTGGATTTGATCTATGGGCCATAGTTTGCTGACACTCATACTAGACTATAAGCTCCTTGAGGGAAGGAAATTGCTCATTTTGCATTGCTGTACTTCCCCAATGCCTGGTACATAACAGGTGCTCAGTAATTACATCTTTGAGTGTTTACTCTGTGTCAGTCACTGTTTCAAGAACTTTGTAAGTACTAATACATTTAATCCTCATTACAACTCTCATTCTTATTATTCTTATTTCACCAATGAGAAAACTTTGGCCCAGGTAGGTTATGTAACAGGCCCAGGGTTACATGGCTGGTAAGTGGCAGGACTGAAATTCTGACAGTTGGCCCCCCAAATCTGTACTCTTAATCACAACACAATACCTCTCAGAAAATGAGAGTAAGTTAACTTGACAGTCCCAAGCAGAGGATTTTAGACTTCATGCAATAGTGCAGTTCTTCTTAAAGTTTTTAGGAAAGAGAGCACTCAAAAGAACTAATACTATTATTTATTTAATCTCATAAACCAGATTCAACAAAATTACCAACAGAAAACAGGACCATAATATATGTGGACAAAAAGAATCACAGATACAAGAACCTCTTGTTTTCCCTACAAATGAAGCTGCTAAACTGAGCTTGGTTGTTTCTGGAGTTTGTGAATATTTGCTACTTCTACATTTGTTTAGTCATCTGCCAGAACTCTACTAGCTCACAGAGGTACCAAGGGCCAAAGATTTAAGAAATATTGATAGGAGAATAACTTATAAATGGGCACATTACATCCATTAGTTTAGCTTTGATTTGCCAGCTGATAACAGACACATTATTTGTCCTTGGTGGAAATACATATTGGAAACATCTGAAATTTAATTCTGAGGTTCTGAAAGAACACAGCAGGAGAATGCTTAACAGGGAATGAGAAGAAGTACATGTTTCCAGGAGAAGAGGGGCCTGTCAGGAATACCCTGACAACACACAGCCAGGCATCAGGCTCTGGTTGAAGACCCCAGGCAGCTCTTAAGACTGCCTGTCACTATTTATCCACATGGTTCTCCCATTGTGCCTGAGAAATGATTTTACAATCCCAGACACTCCACTTAAGGTCTCTTTGACTCTGGTAATAATCTCAAACAGAGCAAAAAGCTGAACAATGTTTCTGAAAATCAACATAGGTGGATGTTTGTATAGAAAGCTCAAATAGCAAGCTTTTCACAAGGGAGGCAATTCCAAATTGGGAGTATCTATCCTAAGAATTACATTGGTACTGTCAGCCTTGTTTTTACAGAGAAGATTGAAGCTAATTAAGTATATGTAAATCATTCACAGTTCTGCCAGTAGAAAACAGAACAGCTTAGGTATGAACTTAGGTCAAAATTAAACACAAATGGATTAGACATCAATGTCCACTGCCTTTCCCCTATACCCAAATGAGTCTTGACCAACTTCACAAACTAAACTTATGTCATAATCTTGCCTCTGTCTTCATCTTTCTAGGACATCATTTGGCTTTTCTGTGTTTCTAAAGTAAGAATAGTAACATTGGTCCTTTGCTACTAGTATGTACCAAAGGAGGAAATATAATTCAGGGAATCATAAAACCTCAGCCTTAAAGGGACTTTACAGCACAATTTGTCCAACCAATAGACAAGGAAAATGAGGACTCAATAGGTTATTTAGCTCACCTAAGGTGACAGAAAACATGCTATCGTATGGAGTATATGATTCTAATATAGTAAAATTTCAGAAGAGTTGTTTTTCTCCCTGAAAATTTAAAAGCCAATAGTCTTCAGAAAGGCAGAGTCTAAAATCTGTTGCATTTCAAACTAGTGGCTCAAGAAAATAAGGGATCCTTTCATGTATTTTTACACTGAAGTTCAGATACTAATTTTCCTCTTTTAAATATATTAACACCCAATATATGTTGAATGTCTACTATGTGCTGAGCACTACCCTAAGCTCTTAATATGAATTAACTAATTTTACCCTCACAACTCTAAAGGATAGATACAACTATGATTTCCATTTCACAGACGAAGAAAGAAAGATTAAGTACTTGCCCAGGTTCAGACAGGACAGGATTCAAGCCTAGGATTCCAAGCTCCAAAATCTGCGCTCTTAATTACTAGACTATATTATCTCAACAGTATGCTACACAGCCTCAGTATATTTTGCTGTATCATTACATGCTTGCTAATTAGAACTTCATGATTGTAAATTACACTCATTTTCTTACCTCATTTAATTTATTAGCATTTCTATATAATTTAGTCTACATTATCTATGATATTTAAAAATAAAGCAGTGTTTTACAAAACAAAAAATTGATCTTTAATTAATTTGTATAGGGCCACCTCATGTACCTTTAATCTGAGCTGATTTCCTCAGAAATTAGAAGGCAGAGGCCAACTCTTTTGAAGTCTTAGTCAAATGCCACCTCCTCTTTGAAATTTTCCTCACCCTCTCAGGCAAAATGGGTCACTCTATCCTCTGTACTCCCAGGGAGTTCTATTCTTTCAATACATCAAGTTGTTTACATATCTATCTGCTCACATCAAAAAAGGGTCTTAGTCCCTTGCATATAGCGCCACGACTGGCCAAAAGTTGATGTTCTGAATATATATATTTTCAGTTACAAAAAATATGTAAAGGCTAGCAAGTAAGACCTACGTTCTCATGGTATGACTGCTATGGGCATTTGTAGAAAGCCACATATCAGCAAGAAAAACTATACTTACTGGACTTTGGTGCTTAATTTCTTAAATGGAGCCGTGAACCCCAGATAATATGCTTGTGCACAGGGAGGCAGCAGAGCTGAGTTTTTAAAACAAGACAGATCTGTGCCTGGGCTACCTGTTAGATGGGTGATGTTGGGATAATAGTAGTACCCTTATTTCTGGGGTGTCGTAAAAATAAATTTTAAAATGTACAATTTTCTTCATATTGAATTCGAAGCATACATAGACTGTACTCAACCTACATTAATAGTTATTAATATTAGGACTGCTCTTTGGAAAAATTATGCTTTGCATACCTTTGCACATCCTTTTAATTGGCCTTTTATTAGTCTCCCTTGCCCCATCCCAACAAGTTTCAATTCTCCATTCCCACGCCCATGTTCATTAACCAGTCAAAGCCCACAGGAATAAATTCTGGAGAGAAGCAGTATTTGGAGAGTCCTTGAATCAAATTGTATAGGAAGATGCTTATATTATTGACATGGAAGACCAGCTCTATGAGCATGTAACAACACTTGCTGACTGTAGAATCCCA
This sequence comes from Camelus ferus, assembly GCF_009834535.1. NCBI lineage: Eukaryota > Metazoa > Chordata > Mammalia > Artiodactyla > Camelidae > Camelus > Camelus ferus. Next base: position 40,423,810 of record NC_045705.1, read on the forward strand.
TATGAACCTACAGCATTTATTTAGTTCCACTGGTCAAAAACTCTTTCTTGGAACTTAGGGCTTCCAAATTTGTCTCTGGGTTGTTTGTGCTTGGCTCCAGCAAAAGGCTAAGCAAACATTAAGCTAATAAGCTGTGATCTTTCAATCACCATTATTTCCAGTCCCTAAAGTTAGCTCAGTATGCAGCCAAAAAGACACAGATGTGTCTTAGAGGAAGTAGGAATTCTATGTCAATAAAACATTAGGGTGATATAACATGTAGTGAACTCCAGTGAGAGTACTCTTTTGCAAGTTCTGGCTGGCTGTTTGATTTTAAGTGTCTTGAAATGGCCCTGCCTTGCCTACAAAATTCCAGGTACCAATATGTAGGTTTCTGTAGGCTCAGTATTCTTAGCTACAGAATTATTATACTGCTTGCCCACTACAAAGTTTAACAATTCCCTAAAAGCATGCATGGTCCTCCACAGATAAGCACACACCCAAGCTCCAAGCACTGGTCTCCAAGACAGCTTTACTTAACAACAAACCCATACTGGATTTTAGTTTAAACATAATATGCTCCCTTAGGCATGCTTTTGATATTTGACTGTTAGCCAGCACTACAGGTAAAAGGACCTACTTATCACACTGGCTCCTGCTTCTGAACCTGGCTTGTCACACAACCTCCCCACCAGAGACAAGATTATATATAGCCTGACTTTGCTTAAATTCTTGGGAACTTTTGCTTCACAAATGCAAATGATGAATTTTAAACGAATCAAGGGTCTATTTCTATTAGGGTTTCCATGAACTTGGAGACTTTACAGAGAATCTTAATGGCGATTGCTTTTGGGTAATATTCCCTGTTAGGCACCTAAAAATGCTCTATAATATTAAAACTCTCTAAAGAAGAATTCAAGGCTATGAATGTGTAATAATTACTTCATACTCAGATGGTCTAGGGGAGGAGGTTTAGAGTGGAGGGATATAAAACAGGACCCTGCCATTTAACAGCATATAACTTACTTAGATGAAAAGATATGTATCTATAGTACTTTGCAAACATCTCCTAAAGCAGTTACACTTAATTGTAATTATTTGTCTTTGATCAGTTTCCCCATGACTGAATTACTGAGTACACAGACCAGGGTCTTTTTCATCTGCAGATTCTGGAGCTTAACACAATGACTGGTACCAAATTTGTTAAACAAAGGAATAAGTGATTATAAGATTTTTAGTAATATGACAAAAATTAGAGTCAAAAATTATACAACTTAAGGATAATCAGACTAGGGAGTGATGATATTAATTAGTGTTCCAAAAAAGGGCCACAGAAAAAGGAGAACTTGATCAATATGTGGAAAAAATATGTGTATACAGAAGGATACTGGAGTATGTGATATATATACAAATATTTAAAAAATTCAATCTTAAGAAAGAAGGAAATCTTGCCATTTGCAATAACACGGATGAACCTTAAGAGCATTATCCTAAGTGAAATAAATCAGAGAAAGACAAATACATGATCTCACTTAAGTGTGGAATCTAAAAAAACAGATAAACAATAAAAAATCAAATTCATAGATAACAGAGAATAGATTGGTCATTGCCAGAGGCAAGGGTGAGTGGTGGGCAGAATGGATAAAGGTGGTCAAAATGTACAAACTTTCAGTTACAAAATAAGTAAGTCATAGGGATATAATGTATAACATGGTGACTACAGTTAATAAAACTATAGCATATTTGTAAGTTGCTCAGAGAGTAGTATCTTAAAAGTTCTCATCGCAAGAAAAAAATCTGTAAATAACATGTGGTGATGGATGTTAACTAGACTTATTGTGGTGATCATTTCCCAGTACATAAAAATATCAAATCATGTTGTACACTTGAAGCTAATATAATAATAAATGCTGATTATATCTCAATAAAAAAAACAAGTAAAATAAAGTCAACCAAAAAAATTTAAAAAAGGAACCTAAAAATGTACATGGACTGAAAATGTACAGACAAGGTACTGGTTAAGTAAAGGCTTAAAATTTGGTATGTTTAAAGACTGACTTTGTATAAGTGGTGATTCTGAAATATTTTCAAGGGGAAAGAATAAGTATTTAATGAGTTTCTACTATGTGCCACGTCTTTCCAAGGCATTTCACAGTACATCACTCCATTTTTAAGGAAAGGTCTACTGCCCACAGTTTATAGATGAAGACACTCATCTTAGAGAAGGCAAACAGTTTCTCTAAGGACATAGTGAGTGAGTGTCAAAGTGGGGAGTTGAACCCAATTCTATTTGGATTCCATGCTCTCTTTATTTCCCCCACAGTGTCCCTGCAGTATTTTCTCATAAACCTGACAGGTCTTCCCCTCAAGTCCTATACTATTATAAATCCCTCCTGGTATGTTCTAAATCCTGCATCTTTCCCAAGTAAAATCAGGACATTCTCCATGTTAGTGTTTTCCACCCACATAGAGAGAAATTGAATTTTCTCTAAATTTCAATTCTCCTTACATTAAAATATAATCCTCTCATTTATTTCTCTAACCACAAGACAATTCTTTTACCATTTCTTCAAAGGATATAACCTTCAATTCATCATCTCTTCTTTTCAATCCAAGAAAGGAAGGGCTATAGTGAATACTGAACTTTGGTGATGATGAAGATGATAACTAGAACAATGACAACATTTTCAAGTTTCTTACTGTTTTCAAACCTTGCAGAGCTTCAGATACACAATACTCTGGAGCTAATAAGGGCTGATAAACACGGTTCTCTAATAAGTTGAGTTTTCTCTCAGGTCAGATATAACTAGCACTACTCAATATTTATGAAGCAGTTTCCCTTGTGGAGAATTTGCTCTGTTCCTTTGGTGAAAGATATACAATTGAAATGGGACTTTGGGCAGCAGTGAGTAGAGCAGGCATAGGCTCCTTGCCTCTTTAATTGGCTGTAGATGACTAAAGCCTTTATAGAGAACTTTTGTGGTGTTCTGCTTGGTAGGTACCTGTCACACAATCTGCTTAGAGGAAAAGAATTTTCAGCATGAGTGTTTGAATAGAATGTATAATTGACAGCACAGGTGGGCAAAAATTCCAACAGCTGGGGTCTCACACCAGTGCAGCTCATGCCTGCCCTACCCACCTCACTAGACTACTGTGAAAGCAATCTGCAGCAAAAATGCATTGTGTAAATGCAAGGCAGAGTGATCAGCCCAGCCCAAAGCCTGAGTCTTAGCATTCAGCCAGATTCGCACACATAGTTCCAACCCTTCTCCTGTCTCCAACTTACTCTTAGTTCTGGGTCTTGCTTTGTTACTTTCTCTACCCGTAAGTATAACCCAGGTATACTGCAATTTACTGAACCCCAGTCAAGTGCCAAAAATACTGTTAAATGATCAAATGATGAGGACACACATGTTAATAAACAAAAGAATTAGAAAATCCCTAAATATACCTCCCTCTACCCCAGTAACTTTCAGTCAAAGGTGTTTTTCAAATATTCTGCAAACAGAAGCTAATGAATAGTCATTTACAATGACAGGCAGAAGTGAAAGGCTGCAACTGAAATAGAAGAAAGGAGTCCAGAACCCTTTTCATCCCAGTCCATCCCCAGTCAGGTCCTCCAAGAGAACTTTTGTACAACCAATACATCCCCAACCACACTCTAACCCCGCTCCCACTGCAGCACTGTTCCAATAGCCCCTGACACTGACAAATGGTGCTATAACCTTCAGATTGAGAAAACAAAGGAGCAAATTGAGAAACACAACAATTTCCAACATCTGCCATCTAGATTATTAATGCTCACAATGGCAACAGCAATTACCTAGAACCCACAATGTGCCAATCAAGTACATATAAGGTGCTTTACAGTCATCATCTCACACAATCCTTAACCACTCTTTTTGGTCAGCATATTATTGTTCTGACCTTATAGACAAGAAAACTGAGATTCCACAAGAATAACTTGCTCCTTTAATGCCATTTGCAGCAACATACATGGACCTAGAAATCGTCATTCTAACTGAAATAAACCAGAAAGAGTAAGGCAAATACCATACGGTATCACTCACATGTGGAATCTAAAAAAAGAAGAAAAGAGGACACTAATGAACTTATCTACAAAACAGAAACAGACTTGCAGACATAGTAAACAATCTTATGGTTACCGGGGGAAAGGAGGTGGGAAGGGATAAATTTGGGAGTTTGAGATTTGCAAATGCTAGTCACTATATATAAAAATAGATTAAAAAAACAAATTTCTTCTATATAGCACAGGGAACTATATTCAATATCTTGTAATAACCTTTTATGAAAACAAATATATATATGTAAATGCATGACTGGGACATTGTGCTACACACCAGAAATTGACACATTATAACTGACAGTACTTCCGTTAAAAAAAAAAAGAACAAGTAGCTCCAGGTGTCAGAGGTAGTAGTGTTGCTGGAGCCAGGACTTGAATCCAAGATGTTGGACTCTATTCTTCTAGACATAACTGAGGCAAAACAAACTGTATGCTGCAGTGAGTGATCATCAGACAGATCGTGAATACAATTTCTGCTCCACCTCTTACTGAACAGGTGGCCTCGGGCAAATTATTTTGTTCTACTGACCCCCAGTTTCTTAATATTAAAACTAAAAAGATACTAAAATACCAAATTTGTATATTCACCCCGAGGATCACCTGAGATAACACATGTGTTATCTTACTGTGTGTGGCTTACTGACTGCAGAGGCCTTGCCTTTTCATTCTCGTGTTTCTAACATCCCTAGCATAATGCCAGGCAAGCATTTCAATGAATATTTGACAAGAAATACCACACTTAGCACAGAGCAAGGCACACAGGACATGCTCCTTAGATAGTCTCTCCTCTCATTCACAGAATTTCTTTTACATGAATATATTTAGAGTCATCTCCTTTAATATTCCTTATAATATAGTAAAAGAGGTAACAGTACAGTGATAAGTGGAAAGAATGTGGGGGAAATGGCCAAGGAATTCTTCTATTTCTTTCTTTAATGCTGGTTTTTTCAAAGCAAAATAATCTATCAGTCGATAATGTATTTCCCTCAAAATGCAAGGGCGAGGGTTAAAAATGATCTATTTCAACTGAAGTTGCCTGTCAAGTTTTCATCTTTAATAAACCCATTAGACTATATGGGAGTAGTTAGAGAGACTCATTATCCTTTATCCCTTACTTTCTAAATAGTCTCTATAGTAAATTGCAAAGACTCCCATAATAATGTGCCACAGGACTCTAAAGGATCATCTCAGGACCACTTCACAGCTCAAAGTCAAACCTCTAATTATCTTTCACAACTAAATAATTTCAGGATCTCATAAAATACAACTTTTTTGAAAGCCTTTATGTATTGCTGTGCAATAATGCGCCACTGACATATTTAAAGGACGTGTCTATGGTAACATATGCCTATTATTGGAAACTTCTAACACCCACGTTAATTCTTAGGCATTCAGTCACAGAATCAAATCGGAGTCAAAAAGAGCTGCACTTTATTGTGATTTTAGAACAAAGAAAAACAGATCTGCCCTTTCACCTGAAGCATTTTGCCCAAAGTCACACCAGAGTCAGAGCTGCAAGGGAGTAAAACTCTGGTAGTAACCCATTTGCCCACTCTATAGCCTGCTTCAGTAAGGCGTCTGCAGAAGAACTGTGATACCACTTATTCATCATTAATTCTTCCAGAGACAACCTTAACTATTATGGTAATCCTCTTTGCATTTAGATTAAAAATACATTTTTAGTGAAAATAGAAAATGAGAATTTTTATGAAGACAGGAGAATAACTATGCTTAGTTTTATTTCAGGATCACCTTGGAGATACATATTCAGACAATTCAGGTGAAGGTACACTGCATACATGTCACTTAACACAGTTTATATAGCACACAGTAAGGGCTCTATCAAAGGCACCCATCATCATCCTCATGATCATCATAATCCCTGCACCTAAGCTGCTTACTGTGCAGGTAAGTTAGCTCAGAGAGTACCTAAACTGGAAGGTACCTCAAAGCTCACTTGGCCTAGATCCCTAACTTTACAGAGGGGATACAGGAAGATGTCTTGGTGAAGGTTAACCAGTAAGTTAGTGGAAAGTTTAGGAATCTTCACACATTTCTAAGCTGTGTTAATTAAAATATATGGATGTTGCAAAAACTATGCTTCCACTGAATCAAGCTAACCGTGTTATTAGCTAAAGCTTTCCAGAATCACTCTTAATGGAAAACACAGCTATGAAAACTGAGAAAAAATTTTAAAAGCCTAACTTCATTTATTAATTTGTAATTCAAATTAAAAATTTAATTTATAAATTATTTGTTCATCCCCCTCTCCATGGCATATATCAGAAAAAATAGAAGAGTATATAAATGGAAATCATCTTTGACCTCTTTGGCTTGCCCATTAAAAATAAAATCCATGTACAACGTGCAGGAGAATTTCTAAATAATTTCTGAACTTTGCATTTTTATTGAATTTCTTCTGCTAAGGAGCAGTAGTACTTAGGTTTACTAATATTTGAAGTTTGATTCTGCTTCTATTCTTAAGTAATATTTATTACCATCAAAATTTTTAATTAGTAAATGTAATAACAATGAAAAGTCATATAATTTAGTGTAGGCACTATCGTTGGGTCCAATTTTATTTATCTACTCCATATCCTCCAAATGTTCATTTCCAACTTCTAAATGAAATAGAGAGCCAAGAACGTGCTTTACTTTACTATATGTGCAAGGGATGGACAAGACATTTTCTATGGCACAACGTATTGAAGACATTAGCATCTTCCATTCAATAGCTATTGATTGAATATGAAATGTTCTGGTACTGATTTAAGAATTTGCATGTATTTTACTTTATTTACTCCTTGCATAGTTCATATGAGATAAGTAAGATTACACCTATTTTGCAGATGTGAAAATGGAGGGTCAGGTGAATAGTGAGTTGATATAGAAGTTTATCCCAGCTTTTCAGATTTTAAATCTGATCTGGAAATAGGCACTCAAACCAATAAATATAACCAACATGTTATAAAAAGACATATAAATAAAATATTTTTGGAACATACACAGAGACAAAGTATGACAAATTCCTAAGGGACAGTTAGAAAATTATTTTCATATCCATGTGTTCAGTTGGCCCAAACAATGTATAACCATTCTTGGAAGGAAACTTTGACGTGTATATTTTGATATTAATGTATACAGTAAAATTTGAGCACTCTGTACATTATATAAGTAAATCATAAGATGTCTAAATCTTTTATAAGATTGCAGTAATGCACCTACTACTGTTGGGCAAACTCTGTAAGTTTTTCCCAGTATATCCTGCATCACAGCTTCTTGGGGAAAATGTTAAGCCTAATTTTATTCAAAACAGCAGCAAAAGAGTTAATGTGAGGCCAAGGGTCAGATTTCTTCATCTCTCTTTTTTCAGTGTACATTTCTAAATCTTAGAAAAGCTTCTGATATTATTCAACTACTCACACTACTTGCCATCACATGAATATTATAAAACTATATGAGTGAGTAATCTTCTAAAATACACAAATATGATCACATCACCATTTCCTCCCTGTCCTTTCTACCTATAAGAGTCTATCTCCTTTAACTCCCCACCTCAAATTTTAGGCCTCAGCAACTCTGAATGACTCAAGGTCTCCAAATATTCTATGCTATTCCAAGGTTCTGGGTTCACATGCATCTAGATAGCCATCTAAGCTCTTGCCTAGCCCTAATTGTCTTCCAGATCTCAGTTGCTACCTCAAATCTCACCATCCTTCAAAATTCAAATGCTAGCTCTTCCATGAAGCCTTCCCTTTTTCTTTTGAAAGATTTAAATTCATACCTTTCAACGTTCCTAAAGAAAACAGCTATTATATAATATACCTTGTATGTATGTGTTTGTTTCCCTCAGTCAGCTGTGAACTCATTGAGGGTAGGGGTAATGTCCCTTCAAGTGTGAATGACAATTCTTAGTGCTCTCCTTGACATTTGTTATTTTAATAGTTATTTTAAAAAGTGTTTGCTAAATTAATTACAGAATGAAATACTAGGTAGGCAAGAGATTTGGTGGATTTGTTTTCTTGCTGGAGTTTTTCAGAGATGTAAACTGCCTATGCTACACAAGTGGACATCAAATGTTCTGTCATGATTGAACCTTCAACGTGGTAAGAGGTCCCATCACAGGGAAAGGAACACAATATCTTTACTAAAGTAAAGGAAAAGTAGAGTCTTGGTGAACACCAACTACACTACCTGGAGACAGATATCTGTGCTAGGCTTAAATGACCTTGTTTGGAAGCATCCAAGTGCCATGGACAAGAGGTTGTCAAGACCCAAGGAATTTATAAGATTCTATAATTTGGAACTTCACCGTTTTCTTTATCTGTTAACTTCTGTTTCTCCACAGTGAGGAGAAACAGAACCTTAAAAGGAAAAGGTCTTACGGAAAATGAGAAGCCAGAAAACTGAGTTCCATTCTACAGCCAGGCTTATGAGAGGAGAAATTTCAAATACTACAGGTGGTCTCTCCAGGTCCTAAAGGTGAGGGAAACATACTGACTTCTTGAGTCTAAAGCAGAAGAAAGTAGGAGAACATGAGGAGGTTGGTACCTAAAAGAGGGTCTCTTGTCCAAAAATTGGAAAGAAACATAGATTTCCTATCCTCCTCTCTTCTGTCCTTATCTATCCTGTCTCAAGAAAGATATGAGTATTGTGGATAAGGCAGACCTCATTTCAAATTTACTTAACTAAATCTGTTTCCATACTAGAAAAATGAAATACTACATCTTCTTTGCAGGGTTGGGAGAAAGAAATATTAGGTTGTTCACTCAGTAAGTGTTAAATGAACAACATACTTATTTGTTCATATAATGATGTATGCTGCATCATTAATATAATAGATGAATCATATAATAGATGTATGCTGCAAACTAGAAAAGGTTTTATATGTATATTATAGCTCTATATATAGAGATAGATTGATCTATGTATCTATGTATCTCACAGCATGTGGATTAGCAATTAGCTCCAATACATAATTCAAAAAAAAAATGAGACCATTTTGATTGCAGCAGGAGTTAAGCCAGCTGCTAGTAGCTTAACTTTATCCTCACTGTCTTTTTCACATGATGTGTTCCCTGAAAAACCAGAAGCAGAACACTTGGACTCATGGGATTATGGTTTAAAACCATCACAGAAATCAATCGACAGTTATTATTTCTGAGGCGGGAAAAATAAAACTTAAGTAGTCCTTTCAAATAATTAGTTGGAAATGTTATGAAAGAAGGGTTGGAAGATGAATTTATTGGTGGCGAGGAGACCATCTGGAAGGCTATGGCTTATTCCCAGTGTGCGAAGAGGAGGGATAGCACTGGGAATTGAAATTGGAAGATATTTTTAGATAAGCAGGTTTGGTGGCAGACACTGTGCAGAGTTAGTTACAATTTTATTTTGGACCAAAAACTGGGATCATACGTGGTCTTTCTAAAGATGTCTGCCACATGTAAATTAAGGACATGGAATTGGAAATTGGAGAGAACGTCCCATTTCTAACATTTCCGAGACTTTCCATGATACATGGAAAAGCAGGACAGGATTTTAAACATTCTGAAAATCTGGGACAGAGGACCATCAAAGATATAGAGGATAAAAGAGAGGCTAAGGTTTCTAGCCTGGGAGACTGGACACTCAGTAATTCAACTGAGAGAAATAGAAGAGGAGGAGAAGAAATGGGTTGCCCTTGGTCATTCTCAGATATGATTAATTTGAGGTGAAGGCAGTACCTACTGAGCAAAAAAAGTCCAGAGGCAGTTATAATGACAAAATGGAAAGACAGAACAAAAACATCCTTTTAAATAACTTCCAAGGGAATCAACAGTTTGTAAACAAAGTATCTGCAATTAGAGCTCAATGTTTTTAAGAAAGTAAAAAATCATTTTTCACTATGGCCTGAAACTTGCAAAATCTTGAGCTGTACCCTCATGGTTTATAAAGAATAAGACAACTATTGGGAACACATCATTAAAAAACCAGAAGTGGAAAGGTCACCTCACAAATGAAATATGTTGCTTGCCAGTGAAAAATTACTGAGGAGCGGACCATCCATAAGTCCTAAAAAGGTCAAGAAGACTGCCAAGGTAGCCCGGGTAGGAGAGACTAAAAAGTAAACACAAAATGAATGGAAGTTGCTCTCCAGGGCAAGTGCTGACAAATATAGTCAAGCAGGAAACTCATCAAAAGAAATGTTTGCCTTATAGCAATAGAATGTGGCTGGTAGAAGATGTCTTGTTATAAAATGGTTTAATTCTTCTATTTCATAGAAGAGATGGACAAAAAATTTTACCTTTATATCAATATTTCTCTTCTAATTCTTGATGTGATAAATGACTCTTAGTAAACCTTCCTTGAAGAATGTATATACCTGCAGACAGTTAAGACCTAAAACTGCGGAGTCAGATAATTTTGGTTTCCTTTCACTGTTAGATTTTCATGACTGGAAAATCTTCAAGGCAATCCCCACAGACTGAAAACTGTGTAATTTAGAAAAATCACACAATGATTTCATTTCTACAATCATCAAACTCATTGTTTCAGTAGACAACCTATAAATTGAACAGCCATATTAAATTTAAATGATATTTTCTGAGAAAGCAAGCTTTTAAAAGGTGCTGTTTTTCAGAATGAACAATCTGTACTCTGGTGGAACAGTCCAGAAAAGCCAATAAATAAAACTCATAATTATAAAATTATCAAAGATTGAATTTTCAGGCAATCATGCTAAAGAGTTAAGAAAAGACATAGACAAATATTTATGTGAATAGAAATCTGTGAAAGCTTTATTTATAACAGCAGAGTATAGATGTCCAACAAAAGGGAATGAATGAAAATAGTCTAGGATATCTATGAAGTTGAATACAATGCAGCCATTAAAATCATGGTTTTAAATAAAATGATATACGGCAATATTTATAATATCTAAATATATGTAATACCATATTTGGCATGATGCGTATTTTGTAATAAATATTTGTGTAAGTGTTTGTGTGTGTTATGTGCACTGAAGAGAATGAAACAGCATATACCAAAATAATAAGAGGTTATTACTGTGTGATGAAGTGATTCTCAACTTTGGGAGATTATATAGCCCCTTTGAGAGCATAATGAAAGCTTTGAACTCTTTCAAGGCTGATACATCTAAAACTTGCCTAAAGAGTCAAGGTCTCTATGAATCCTCTGTAGTCTGATTGTAAACTCCAGCATAGGCCTTTCAGAAGTAATATTTTAGTTTCTGTACTTCCATACATTAAAAACAATTGTACTGGAATGTATGTGATTTTGTTACCAGAGATAAACCAAAAAAATGATTTTTTAAAGACTAAAGTAGCATTTTATAAATGTGAAAATACTTGAAAGTAGTTTTCCCCATGATTTCTCAGTGCAAACCAGCAAGTTATTGTATCTCCTTTTTATATATGGGGAAATTAAGGCCAAGAAAAAGTGTCTGATTTATTCAAGGCCACCCAACATGTTAGTGGCAGTATTGAGATTACAACACACTGCTTTCTAGGCTCTGATTAGCCTACCGAGTTTCAATAACTACAAAACGTTACAATTTTAAATGTAATTTCAACATTTCCGAAAACATTTTTTTTGCCTTCAATCTTTAGTTCTTTGGGAAAAATCGTTCTCAGCTGGAGCAAGGCTTTGTAACGTGTACAGAGCAGTACATACACAATAATTGCTTCTGTTGAAAGCCTCTCTATTTAAAGCTTGGAAATCAAAAACTCAAAGAAAACTTTATTCTTTGCTTGTAAAAAAAAAAGTGTAGAATTGTCTTCCTTTCTTTTTTGTTCTGATTTAGAACAAATTAGACTGTCTATAATACCTTAATAGAAATTTGGTTCATGAATAAAAATTATTTAAGATTTCTTAGGCAGCGCCATCAAAAAATAATCGGGATTCGTTCACCTTTGCTGCCTTATCCTGTGCACCAGTACCTAAAGTGAACACACACGCACAGCCTCCAGCCAGGGTTGGGGAAGTCTCTGGTAAGAGGCTGGTGCTGCTACACCTGAGATCACTGCTTGTATGGGCTTCACAGTACCAAATTTTGACTTACCTCCTCATCAAAACCTGAGAGACCCTTATTCTCTTCTTTTTATTTTCCAACACTTTATATAAGAATTGTATTACAAAGAAATCAGGAGAATAGTCTCTTTTGAAAATCTCCAACAATTACAAAAGCTTCAAGAATTTGAGACTCAATTGAGGAAGTTCACTTTATTTCTCTTTGTTCTCTAAGGAACACAGAGGAAACTGTCATCTCAGAAAATATTTTATTTTTCCTTCAGAGTGTAGAAAAATCAGCTGTCTGGAGAAGAATACATTCTATGCCATGCTGAAAAATTATGTTTAATCAGATTTAGATGTACCAACAAGAAATATGTCTACTTTCTATTCCTTCTGGCCAACACTAGGAGCAATTGCAAAGTAGCTGAAGGCAAATCTCACTAGTTCCTCTTTCAGAGCTTTCTCCATCCCATCTGAACACTCACTCCCTCTAATCCTTTCACTTTTCTTCTGACCCTATAGACCAATTCTCTCCAGACATTCAAGGGTTTCATCTGCCTTTCATTTCTTCACTAACTCAACAAATATTTATTGTGTGCTTCCTATATGACAGATACTGAGATAGGAAAACATCCAACTTTTCCCAAAATATTCCTTTATACATCTGTACATTTTTTTTCAATAAATACTTTAAGAAAAATATGCTATTTAGCAAAATAATAATTACCAATGTTGGTAAATCACATTACTTTGTTAAAAGGAATTCATTAGTGGTTCAAAAGAGAAGTTCTTAAAGTTTAATGGCCCAACTTCCCAACCCAAAATAAGCATACCTGATACTCTTGACTTGAACATCTACATTAACAGAAGGTGCTACCTGCCTCAGAAGATAACCTGTTACTTTTAATGGGCAGATCTGTCAAGCATTCTTCCTTAAATTAAAAGCTGCCCTCATAAAACTTTCACCCTTTGGACTTGTTCAAAATACTTTCACTCACTTTTCCTTATGATATACCCTCAAACATTTAAAAATACCTCTCATGGACCCTCTTAAATCTTCCCTTTTCCCAGCTGGTTAAGAATGCAGACACTGCAATCAGACTGCCTGGGCTCATTTTTTAATCCCATGGTGCTCGAGCTGTAACCTTGGGTGAATCTAAAACTCAGTTTTCTCATTTTCAATGTGGTGACAGATCATTTTCTTAACAGTAATGTGAGAATTAAATCAGCTAATGCGAGAAATGCCTAGATCATAGTAAGCACGCAGTCAATGGCTTCATATGTTCCTTATGGCATGTAGTGTTCCAGATACCTGGCCAGCAGGTATTTCTTTGTCTGGCTTTCATGTCAATCTCTCTCTTAATACATGGGGGTCAAGAAATGAAGAAAGGAAGAATCAACAAAAGTAAGTAGAATTACTGTTTTAAATGAAGTTCCATTATTAATTTCAAAATCAGTGAGGATTCATGTTAACACAGAAGTCTTAAGTTTCTGGAGGACAATTTCTAACACCTCTTTGTAGTCCCAGCACAGTGTATGAAAGACAGCTATTAATAAGTAGAGCTGGAAAGTGTCTCTATAAAAGGCTGGATAGCAAATATTTTAGGCTTTGTGGGCCATATCATCTCCATTGCAAACACTCAACTCTGCTGTTGTGGTGTCAAGCAACCACAGACAATACATAAATGAATGAGTATGATTGTGTTCCAATGACACCTAATTTATAGATCCTGAAATTTGAATTTTATATAATTTTCACGTCATGAAATATCCTATTCTGTGTTTCTTCCAATGATTTTAAAATGCAAAAGCCATTCTTAGCTTGTGGCTATAAAGTAAGCTAAATCTGGCCCACTAGCCATTATTTGGCTACCTCTATTCTAAGCTAAAAGTAGAAAAGCCCCAAATGCATCTACATGAAGCAGAAGAAATGACATGGATACTATTCTCCCATACAGACTAGAGAAAGGGAATGGGAAAGGCAAAGCCCAGAGTGCAGCTTGGCCCAAGGCAAAGAAAGCACTGAAATGGCCAATCAGAAATGAAAAATCTCTCTGAAAGGGAAAAGAAAATGTGATTTATGCAAGTCATAGGTGTTTTAAAAAAACAGGTCTTTCCCAGAGGTGGTATTACTCCACCATTCCTCTTCCTGGCATGTGGTAGTATTACTTAGTAGTTGAGATCTTGGAAACTGAAATTTACAGCCTTTTGAACCCTAGTTCATCCAGTTATTACTAATGTGAACTTAAGAAATTTAGTTAACTTTCTAAATGTTCTCATTTGTAAAATGGCCATAATAGAACCTACCAGTGAAATTACAATATAATTAAATAAGGTATGGCATTTAGAGTGGTTAGCACACTGCCATTTCTAGAGTAAGGACTTTAAGGACTTTATAAATGTTAACTTTGTGGAAGGAATAAATAAAGAAGAGAAAATTTCAAGAACAAGGCGTATGTTATGAAGCACCCAGGGTTATTTCTTCAAAGAGCACTACTGCATCTCCATTCTCTTTTGCCTAGTTCTTCAAGTGTGATCATTCATCAGCATAGATAGTATCTCCTGAGAAATTATAAGAACTACAAATTCTCAACTCCCATCCCAGATGTAGTGAATCAGAAACTCTGGGGTCAGAAACCAGGAATCTGTATTTTAGTAAGTCCTCCAGGTTAATTATGGTGCACGCTAGAGTCTGAGAATCAATAATGTAGGTAAAACTTGGTTAAAATAAACAAGGGCACCCTTGAAGTTATAACAGGTATAGACTTCTTGATAAATAAAATGATTTGATTTATCACACACACAAAAAAAACCTATTATGAGAACTTTGTCAGATATTACTACTCTCAGATTTTACATAAGGACACTGTTACTCAGTGAGGGTCAGGAAAAATAGCCAAGTTCCACATTCTAGTTCGGGCACTTTCTTTTACTTGTTGCCAAGGGTGGTAATGGGTAAGTATGAAGGAAGGGGTGGTGGCAGAATGAGAATGACTGTCACAAGGCTATTTCTCTCAATACCTTAGGTAGCACACTGCTAGTCATCTATCCATTATCCATATCCCTCATTCTTTACTAACAGAATCAAATTTGAATCAGAGAAGCAATGTATCCAACTAATAACATACATTTTCAAAGTTCTGTTACATATGAAGGTGATGATGTTACAGTTCTGAGCAATGAGATGAAAATGGAAGTGATATATAAAACCAATTCAACTAACCAAAATAATCAAAACAGTTGCAGTGGCTATGCTATACTAGTGATTACAAGGCTGAGTTTTCCAACTCTAGATAGAGGAATAGGCCATACACAACACAAAAACTTACGTACTTGTGATAATAAACCACACTCCTAGGGTAGTTTCAGTGTATCTGCATGTATAATTAGGAAAATGATGCAAGGAATAGATATCATATCATTTTTAAGAGACCTTTTATATTCTTCTGTCAAGTGCCAGAGTAAGTTATTGGCTTCCTTCCAGCCAAAGTCAAACTGTTTTTTGCCCTCTGTTTATCATTATAAAATAGCTTCATGTATCTTTTTTCTATGATAAAAAATGCAGTAAAGGAAACATTCTGGTATACTGCCAGATGACACATTTATTGAGCTATCCCTAATCTTTAAAGTTGTAATTTTATTTATTTTTTAAAACACACCCAAAGGACTCGAGACATAAATATATTATTAATTTTTACTACTAATAGCAATACTCTTACCCATTTTTCTAATTTTAATCAGTGCTAAGGTCTAAGCCTGTAGATAATCTGTATTAACTATCTGTACAGGAAGAAATAAATTTAGTAGTATAACTGAAAAATCTTTTAAAAGACTAAACATGCATCCCTAAGAGTTTGAGAGCTGTGAGGGAGGGTTAGGCCACCCAGCCAAACCCAAACAAGACAAGGGCCCCAGGAAGCAGTGCTAAGTAACCCTAAACAGGTCTGACTCTAACTGGGTGGGTATAACAGCTGTTGCATTTAGATCCAACTAGGAAGAACTCACTCTTGTTTTCTGAGTTCTGATTGGAATTCTATACATTCCAATGTCCCAAGCTCCAAGGGATGATTCATATTTTCCATTTCCCTGTAAAATAATGTATGGCATTTTTTAAAAGTCCTATAATCCTTCCATAATGAAATGTTACAAAAGAGTCCAATATAGCAACATTTAAACATACATAAGCCTTTTCCACCTTAAAAGAAAAGATGTTCCCTTGACTCCCACATCCTACCCAGTTACTGCTCTGCCTCTCTCCTCCCCTTCACAGCCAAAACTCTGAAATGGTTTTCGACAGTCACTGTTTCTATTTCCTCACCTCCTACTCATCTTTCACTCCATTCAGGCTTCCACCCCCTCACTCCACCCAAAGAACTCTCATTAAATTCACTAGTGGCCTCTCTGTCACCGAATCCAATAGATGGTTTAGTCCTCATCTTACCTCTCCTCTAAGCACTATTTTATATTGTAGACAATTCCTTTTCTTTTTGTTAACACTTTTCACATTTATACCCTCACTTTCTATAATGTTACACTGTCTTGATTTTACTTCTATTTCTCTGGCTGCTGACTTTTCCATCTACTTTGCAGGCTCTTCGACCTCTACCCATTAAATGTTGGCCCCAATTTATTCTCACTTTATAATTGCTCCCTGGGGAATTTCACAAAAATCTATACAGCTTTAATTAATACCTCAAACAACTCCCAACATAGGCTCTGAGCTCCCAAACGCGTATGTAACATCTCTACTTAGATATCTTAAAGGCACATTACATATATCATGTCCAATACTAAACTCACAATCCATCCTCTCTGCCAGGACCTATTTCTTAAATGTCACAGTGAATGATACCTCCAGCCAACCAGTGTACAAATTAAAACCTGTGAGTCACCTCTGACATGTTCTTCTCCTTTAATCCCTACATCCAATCTGTCAATAAGTCCTGCATATTTTCTTATGATATCTCTCAAATTAATCTGTTTTCCTTCATCTCCTTGTTGGTTGTCCCAACTTTAATGCAAGCTACCATAAGATCTCATGTAAACTACCCCAATAGTCTTCTATCCGGATCCTACATCCAAACTGGAAGTCACAGATAGAAAAATATTTTCACAATATTAATCAGGATAACTGCAAAAATCCTTAATAAAACATTTGCAAATAGAATTAAGCAATATATTTAAAAGAGAATCATACACCTTGACTAAGTGGGGTTTATTCCATAAAGACAAAGATGATTCAATATCCCAAAATCAATCAATATAACCCACCACATTAGCAAGCCAAAAAAAGAACAAATGTGTGATTATCTTAATGGATGCAGAAAGGCATTTGACAAAATTCAACACTCATTCATGATAAAAGAAAAAACTCTTGAAAAGTAGGAATAGAGAACATCAACTTGTTAAAAAGCATCTACAGAAAACCTACAGATGATATTATAGTTAGTGGTAAAAGACTGAAGGTAATAGACAAGGATGCACACTTTCATCACTCTTATTCAACACAGTGCTCAAAGTTCTAGCTTGTGCAATAAGGCAAGAAAAGGAAGTTAAAAGAATACAAGTTCAGAAAGAGAAAAATAAAACTCTCCCTATTTGTAGTTGATGTGATTGTCTACAAAGAAAATCCCAAGAAAATCCTAGGATTAATAAATGAGTTTAGCAAGGTTGTAAGATATAATACAAACATAAAAATTAATTGTATGGATCTCTATACATTAGCAATGATTATGTGGACACCATTATTAAAAATATAATGCCACTTAGAGTTGCTGAAAAAAATGAAATATTTAAGTATAAGTCTAGAAAACATGTATAGGACTCTTATGAAAACTATACAGAACTTATGAAAGAAATCTAAGAATCACTAAATAAATGGAGACATATACCATTATGGATTGGAAGACTCAGTGTAGTACATCTCCCAAAACTGATGAACAGATTTAATGCAAGTATTATGAAAATCTCATCAAGATTTTTTGGGTTTTGTAGATAATAGACAATTTTATTTTAAAAATTATATGAAAAGGCAAAAGAATTAGAATAGCTAAAACAAAATGGGAGAAGAATAAAGCAGCAGGAATCTGCCTAACTAATTTCAAGACTTACTACATAGCTAGAGTATTCAAGACTGGTATTAGTGAAGGGATTGATGCATAGATCAATGGAACAGAACCAAAAACCCAAAAAGAGACCCACACAAATATGCCCAATTGATTCTTGGGAAGGGTACAAAGCAATTCAATGAAGGAAGCAATTCAAAGGGGAAAGGTAGACTTTTCAACAAATGATTATGGAGCAAATGAACATCTATAGGCAAAAAAATAAACCTCAACATTAGTATTACATCTTATACAAAAATGGACTCAAAATAGATCATGTATTTAAATATAAAACCTAAAATTATAAAACTTCCAGGAAAAATATGAGAAAATCTTCAGGATCTAGAAATAGGCAAATAATTTTTACACAGGACACCAAAATTATGATCCATAAGAAAAAAACTATAAATTGAACTTCAAAAATTAAAAACTATTGCTCTGCAAAAGAACAGTTTTAGAGGATGAAAGGAAAAGCTGCAGATTGGGAGAAAATATCTGCATCTCCAACAAAGGATGTATATCTAGAATACATAAAGAACTCCCCAAACTCAATAACAGTAAAACAAAAACTCAACTTAAAACAGGGTAAATTACTTGACCAGATACTTCACCAAAGGAAATACAAGGTTGAAAAACAAGCACATAAAAAATATTCAATGTTATTAATCATTAGGAAAATGCATGTTAAAATTATGATGAGATCCACTATAGACTTATTAAGATGGGTAAAACAATAAGCTGTGACGCCATTAAATGCTAGTGAAGATGCTGAAAAACTAGATCAGTACTCAACATTGCTGATAAGAATGTAAAATGAAAACTAGAAAGTGTCATAAAAATAAGATGTTTAGTTTTAGGCAGTCTCTTTAAAAACTCAACATGTGACCACTATACAACCCAACAACCGTACTCCTGGGCATTTAATTCCAGATAAAAAGAAAATATACTCACATAGAAACCTTTATATGAATACATACGGCAGCTTTTTCATAATACCCAGAACTGGAAACAACCCAGATGTTCTTCAATGGGTGAAAGGTTCAACAAACTGCAGTACATCTACACCATGGATTACTACCCAGCAATAAAACAACAACAAAAACAAAAACTACTGATATATGCAACAACTTCAATAACTATTTAGATAATTCTACAGGGTGAAAAAAGCCAATCCCAAAATGTTACATTTGTGACTCCATTTATGTAACATCCTTGAAATAATAAAACTACAGAAATGGTGATCAGATTAATGGTTTCCAGGGATTAAGCATAGGTTGGGGACAAGAGGGAAGTGGGACTCTTTATAAAAATCACCATGAAAGGATCCTTTTGGTGAGAAATGTTCTATATTTTGATCATACTAATGGCAGTATACTGGAGGTAATATTATAGATGTAAAAGATGTTACCATTGGGGAAATTGGGTGAAGGATATATGGGATCTCTCTCTGTTATTTCTTACATTTACATGTGAGTCTAGAATTATCTCAAAATAATGTTAAATTTTAAATATTAATCTGTATTATCTCTTCCTATTTTTGAAATACTTCAATAGCTATAAATTATTTATAGAATAAAGACAAAATTAACTAACTTGGTACGCAAGCCCTTTTTGGTCTAGAATCATCTCTCCAGCCTCATCTCATACTTTTCTTTCCTTATTCTTTGCACTCCAGCCATACAAATATCGAAGTTTTGAGCCCATTCTGTGTATCACTGGGTCTTTGCACATGCTGTTCTCTCCATCTGGAATGTTCCCACCCTTGCTTCACTCCTCCCTTTCAACCATCACCTCATCTTTTCTGAACTTACTCATGTGTTGTTTTTTTTTTTAATTAGGGAAGACTTCTCTGACCCACAGTTCTATTTAAATTATTTCAATAGTCTTTTAAGAAATTGTGTGCCTTCCTTCAGAGGGCTTAACTAGGTGTGATATATGCTTTGGCTACTGCAATTATTTGATTGATGTTTGTTTCCTCCATTAGACTACAAACTCCATGAGCCAGCTCTTGTTCACAAATCTGTTTCCAGATTCTATCCTGAAACACAGTAATTGTTTAATAAAAATTTCATAAACAGACTTGTAAAATAAGAAGGTATGGTTAAAAGAGATACTGGGTTTTCTTCCATTCCTCTCTGTAGCATTTCCTGAGGCACCTTACTTATTTTTTTTAGTGAAGTACAGTTCATTTTAATAATATATTAGTTTCAAGTGCACAGCACAGTGATTCAGTATTTTTACAGATTATACTTCATTAAAAGTTATTATAAGATAATGGCTATAATTCTCTGTACTATACAATATATTCTTGTTGCTTATCTATTTTATGCATAATAGTTTGTATCTCTTAATTCCATATCCCTATCTTAGCCTTCCCCACTTCCCTTTTCCCTCTGGTAACCACTAGTTTGTTTTCTATAAAGTGAGTCTGTTTCTGCTTTGCTATATATATTCATGTTTTATTTTTTAGATTCCACATGTAAGTGATATCATACAGCATTTGTCTTTCTCTGTCTGACTTATTTCACTAAGCATAATATTTTCCAGGTCCATCTATTTTGCTGTAAATGGCAAGATTTCATTCTTTTTTATGGCTGAGTAATATTCCATTATATATGCCACATCTTCTTTGTCCATTTGTCTTTTGATGGGCACTTGGGTTGTTTCCATATATTTGCTGCTGTAAATAGTGCTGCTCTGAACCTTGAGGTGCATGTATCTTTTCAAATTAGTATTTTAGTTTTTATAGGATATATGTCCAGGAGTGAAATTGCTGATCATATGGTAATTCTATTTTTAGTTTTTAGAGGAACCTCCATACTGTTTTCTATAGTGGCTGCACCCATTTACATTACCACCAACAATATACAAGGGGTTCCTTTTTTCCATATCTTCTCCAATATTTGTTATTTATAGATGTTTTGATGATAGCTATTCTGACAGATGTGAGATGATACCTCATCACGGTTTTGATTTGCATTTCTCTAATATTTAGTGATGTTGAGCATGTTTTCATGTGTCTGTTGGCCATTTGCATGTCTTCTTTGGAGAGATGTCTATTTAGGTCTTCTGCCCATTTTTTTTTTTTTATTAAATTGTCTGTTGTTTTGATATTGAGTTGTATGAGCTGTTCATATTTTTGGGATATTAACCCCTTGTTGGCCATATCATTTGCAAATATTTTCTCCCATTCTATAAATTGTCTTTTCATTTTATGGACAATTTCCTTTGTTGTGCAAAAGCTTTTAAGTTTAATTAGGTCCCGTTTGTTTGTTTTTACTTTTATTTCTTTTGTGCTTTTATCTACACCATAGGGCTCCACAAAACAAAGTTTGAAAACTGACACTACAGAGTCCCATCATGGGACCATGTGACAAAATCTAATGATGAAAACTTTGGCTCTTTCTGTCAAAATTTCAATAGGTTTGAGATTGAACAATATGCAGGCCTGGGTTAGCTTCTCTTAGCCTTGCTACAAATATGAGCCTTAGTGTCCCTGTCTCCAGTCATACTCATCTCTACTATTTCCTCATATAGCCAACATTTTATATGTTGTTAATAATTAAAGTCAATCTCTACATGTTTGTCTCTCTCCAATGAATTGTAAACTACTTAAATGTAAGCCTTTGATCTCACTTATCTTCTTTTGCTACTTCAACTCCAGCAGCACTGCCACTACCAACTTGAAAAACACAGACTTGCATATAAATAGATACTCAATAAACTTTGCCAGAATTTGAATTTTTGTTTTAATCCCTGGAATCTTTGAGAGATTATCTTAGTTAACATTCTAGTTAGAAATTAGAGAGTCCAACTTAAAGTTACTTAAGTAAAAAAAAAGAAATTAAGGATGGATTTTGTTGGAAATTTATGGATTATTTTGTGAAAGCCAAGGAAAGGTAGGTATCCAAGAGATGGAGTCAGGTCCCAGGAAATCATTAAGAATACAATGGGTTCTCTCTCCTGAGCTGTCCTCTTTGCTTTTCCCAGAGGTATTTGCTTTATTCTTTCTCTCTGCTGAGTGGCTTGCTCTTTTTCTCCAGGTACATGACAAGAAGAAGGTAAATTTGTATTACTTTGAGGTTTAATCTCCTTTCTACTAATCAGTTCAGCCTGATTAGTCATCTCTTAGTGTCTATTGTTCCTGTGTCAGGAAACCTGCTTGCTATTCCTTTGTGAGTAATTTCTTTTTTCTATCCATTTTTAAGATTTTCTGTATTTTTTATGGTTGGTAGTCTTATTGTAATATGCCTGCGTGTGGGTTTGTTTTTATCTATTTCTTTTACCTGGAATTTGGTGTAATTTTAAATCTAAAGATTAAATCACGTCTTTCTCCTGGAAAATTCTCAGACACTATCTTCTCCAAAACTGTCACATCTTCCCCCCCTTTTCTCTATTCTCTACCCTATTTATACTCATGTTACTGTTTCTCTTTCTATCGTCTGTGTCTCTTAACTTTTCTCTTACAATTTCTATTAATCTCCTGTACTATATTCTGAGTGACTCACATTGATCTTTCAGTTTACTAATTATCAAGATCTGTCTATTATTTAACTAACCTGTAGAGGCTGTGCTTGTTCATTTGTTTCTTTCTTTTCAATGACTTGATTTTTTTTTATTGCTAGCCCAAGTAGGCCAATTCTTATTTTTATAATTTCCTAAAGAGGTGAAAAATATCAGTATTAAATTCAATTTTACAGAACTACTACATTAAGCCTGGAGTAGATACATTTCTTGTTGGTAACACACATTAAGAGGCACTAATTATACAATACAAATAAGGTAACTAACATAAAGCCATATCTATACCTTTGCTACACTGACACAGACTTAGTTGGGCCTTTCAGGCTATGCACATTTCCAAAAATTACATGGCCAATGAAATCTGACTAGGAGGAAAGTTCTGAAGTGATAATCCATCAGAGTGCCTGGCAGCTGGCAAATGATAGGCAAGATATGTTATTTATAAAGAAGTTACATGCTAATTCACAAAAACTACCAGTATTTCATCTTTCTAAAAAGAAGCAAAAAATTTAAGAAATTCCTTGAATTGATACGTGGTCAAGTGACCATACTGAGAAGAAACATTAGAGAAATGTTAGAGTAGCAGTATAGGGACCCTGGTGGGGCAGACAGATTGGTTACAGACGACATCAATAATCATGGTTTGCTGCAAAATAGAGTAGCAAGACAACTTCCGATTTGTAATCATAGGTGTATTATAGATAAATGAAAAAGGCCAATAATTATGCACTAAGATTATATATAGCATATAAAAAATTAACAAGAAAGTGCTCTGTTTGCAGTAGAGTTTCACAAAACAAGGCACCCAGCATTTTTCTTCCCATAACTGGCTTGTGATTTCAAAAAATTCCTTCACTCTATCTTTGGTTTTGCTGAACATTTTAGGCACCCAAAAACGGTAATCCAGTTTGTCATATCTCTACACACAGGTTTTATTGGCTCTTGCTTTATCTTGGATAGCCTTAGCCTCATGCACTCCTTCAGAAGATGATTCTTGTTCCTAACCTGAATGATGTGTACATTGGGACAGAAATGCTTGACTTCCAAGTTCCTTTTTTCTAGAAGGTTTCATATCCAAACATGGTTATTAATAAAAACACCTCAAATAACATCACTGCCTGGTAGGAAAGGGGTCTCAGCTTGTCATGACTTTCCTGCCCAGCTGTGTTCCCATAAAGCCAACCTCACCTGCTTTCTGTTCACTTCAATGTCAGCCATGTGTTTCTCTGGACACTTGCCCTTGTTAAGACTCTGAGCCAGCCAGTCTTGCCTTAGGCTCCATCATGATGATCGCCAGGATTGTTCAGATGGCATCCATTGTTCACAGAGTGACATGAGACAGGGACTGTGTGGCAGATAGGTTCTAAAAGTACATTAAGCTTCTCAGACAACAGGCAATTAGGCAGCATCTTCCAAGTCCAGATGCATCTCAGTCGACCATGAATTTAAGGGCATCTGTGGCTTGGTGGACAGGGAGGACAAGCAAGCTTTTTACATCTGTAAAGACATTTATTGAAAAACTGTTTCCAGCTCATTCTATTATTTCTATTTCCTCTCATATTTGCTGCTTATTTTGATTACCTCCTATCATACTAGATTGATGTGTATGTTGGAATTTTTGCCTTTGAATTTATCTTTAGAAAGAAATACGTTCTAGGATTCTGCATTTCTAATGATAATATCATGGTCGTTGAGGATCCAAAACAGTGGTACCAAAAAAATCTGAGAAGGCACATCAGACATTCCTTTTATACCTTCCAAGACTGGAATTAGCCTACTTTCATGGTGCTTCCCTGGATCATGTGGAATTTTCTGTTTTATAAAGAGTTTAGTTCCAGCTGCCCATTATGTATGGGCTGTTGGCTTCAAGAATCATCTCCATGAGGTATTAAGCCCCAGTTCTTGTGGTTTATATCAAATGTCATCCCAGTTTCATTTTCTACTCCAAGTTGGGTTTTCTCTGTTTTCGCCATTTGAAGGTCTTACTTTTATTTATTTAAATCTTATTATTATTGTTACATTTTAAATTTTTTCTGGAATTTCTAAGTGTTTGGAGTGAGAGTGCAGAGTCTGTGCATCAGCTCAGTTTCTCATCTGAACCAGAAGCTTGAATTGACTAACCCTTGATTCTAATTCTCAATATCGGAAAAAGAGAGAATTATTGGCTAAGATTCTATATAGTCCCACTCAGACGAGTCAATTATAGTGGCACTACATCATGTAGTAGAAACATGTCTGCAATCTCTGTGAGTGAGGGGTAACCCTCATGAAAAAGTTGCTGGGCAGATACCCCTGTACCATTTACCATAGTGACCTCAAAGAAGATTTTTGTTAATTTTTATTTTCTGCTTAGATTTTTCCATCTAGAAATACCAAGATGGCAAATTCTCTATTTATTATATGTTCTAAATCTGACTTGTATCATGCTCAAAAAGACATGTATCTTTCCTTATATAAACTTTAAATATCCTTTCCAAAACGAGGGAAATAATCATCTCTTGATACAAAACTTGGATTTTCTTACAGAATTTGGGCATCTATGTAATTAGAATGAACAACACACTCCTAATCCCACCAAATGATGAATGAAAGTATGGAAATAACAAATACAGAAAATATTTCCCTTAATAATGTTCACGGTAGTTTTTTCCCGGTTTTTTTTTTTTTTTTTTTTAGTTATTAGTAAAAGTTTCAAAACAGACTAAATGATTGGTTAATGGAAGAACTGGAGTCTTCACATTAAGAAAGGTTCTCACCATAAAACTGGTTATTGGCAGGAGTATGGTTTCACTTTAACATTCCAGAGTTCACATGACAGAATATTCTCATGTCTATAAAAAGAAAATTCATGCCTGGAGCTGAAAAATTAGTTTTGCCTAAGCACTTAGGTAACAGAACACATAATAAACCTGGCACACATACAGAGATAATGAGATGCCTTGGGAAGCATGGCAGGTCTACCTCGTAGTCCTCAGGGGACTCCTGAATCTACTCACATTGGCAAGGTTTTTGCAAAGGATCTATCATTTAAACAAATTTCAGATCTACCTCTTGAGACCTTATTCCTAAAAACAGAGTATTTTGTCCTTTACTTCTAACACAGCCTGTGCATTCTTCTAACATTACCTAATGGGTTCTGTCTGCTCACCTTCATTTCTAGTGTGTCTGGAGGAATGTACTGTTAGAAATTTAAACAAGTCAGTAGTACAGTATCAGGCAAAGAGTGTACATTCATTATAATTCTACTTTTAATAACTGACTTTTGTAAAGTGTTTTTATTTTTTTTTTCAAAACATATTTGCTCTTCTGCTCATTCAGTCCTCATGGTAATACTATAAGGGTTAAATTTTATCACTTAGTCCAGAAAGTTTAGGAGACTCTCTGGTATTTAATCCACTAACAGAATCTCCCATTAAATATTTATTGAATGAATGAAGTAGTAGGAACACTGAATGGGAGTTTCAGGGTCTTACCTGAATCCTAGCCCACCAATTTAATAGTTTGGCAACACTGTGCAAGGCCATAAATATTTCCGAATCTCAGTTTCCTCATCTATAAGTAGAAAATAATGATACTTGATCCACATATTTCTTGTATGGCTTTAATGAACTATGTGATGTGAATGCCTTTTTGATAGGTTCTGACATATGGTATGTACTTAACACATATTTGTAGGTTAACTGAATTTACACTTTAGGGTTATCTGACAGTCATAACTCCTTCACATTTAGCCTCAGTTTGTTTAGAAGGTTTTCAGTTTTCTTACATGCATTTAATAATTAACCATATGAATATCCTAGTCTTATTCTCCTTCCTAGGGAGCAAGGGCTTGGCTTCACCAATATGGCCCTGAAAAAGATCAAATGTGTGGAGGAATGAATAAGCGTGCTGATTCTAATCTCATCTGAGAACACAGCTTCATCATTATTATGAATAATATTTTACATCATGGAATATAAGTAGATTTATTTCATGAACCAAATTATCTCAGCTGCTACTGGATATCTGGAGCACTGCACTGAAAATAATTCCAAGGCCAATGTGATTTAATAAGAAAAAATCCAACATATTTTTAGCAATAATTTCTATGGGCGCAGGAGGAGGAGAAGCAACCTATCTTTGCCCTACCCTTAATAAACCATTAGTTATACAAAGAACTTTTTAGAGCTTGAATAAACACCATTAACAGATATATCCAAATCTTAGAGAGGCAACCCTGTAAAGGAATATTAAGATGTAATGATCATGATGTAGGCACTGGTTAGGTTTTAGAGGACTTTACGGTCCATGCTATGGAACTTAAATTTAACTCTTAAATGTTTAGATGCCACCCGAGAATTACATCAAAAAGAAGTGATAGAGATAATTTTCATTCAGCAGCCAGTGATCTTCAACCCTGGTTGGCACATTAGCATTATCTGGAGAGATTTTTTAAAGAGTTTTTAAAAATCTTTTATCAGACCTGAGATCAATTAGCTCATAAGCTCTGGGCATAGCCCAGGCAATAGTGCTTTTTACCCCCCTCAAACCTCCAGTACCTGCAATCTCCTTTTGAGATCTGTGATTTTTCTACCCCTAATAAATTAATCATTGAAATAACACCCTAGTTTGGCTACATAGTCTAAAGAAATTTTGCTAATCTTTGGGGAAGTACTTTGAGATTGCCTTAAAAGATACTGCAAATATGGCAAAGCCCATAACAGAGTATCTTAATCAGAAGAAATAATAAACCAAGCTTTGATAGTTGAAAAAGAAAATGGAAATAATTAATAATCCTTTAGATAAACCAGTAAAGTTATATGTTCTCCAGAATTTCTCAAATTAGGGTCACTGGACTCTTGGGGTCTGGGAAGGTCCTCAGTTTCTCCACGATAACTGATTTTTAATTTGGTGTTTTCCTTTCTGATAATACCCTGAAGTACTGATAGAAATGTATGCTGGTTTACCTTAATGAACATCTTTTAACTGATTGTGGTATTGAGATTTTAGTGTCTACATTATGTGTTTACAGCCACACAGATGCCAAATAGTCCTGTTTTAATTGATCTGAGAGAACAAGAAAAGAACAGAGGAGGACTTTCCAAGTAATGATGCGTAGAAGCCAAATGAAGGCACAAATGACCTCAAGGACCACTGCATGGACTAACATTTCACAGTTGTTTGAATACAATACAAACAATATAGAAAAGTTCCAGAAAAATCGAGCTCTATATAGTGCACAGTAACATGTGATGTCAAATTAAACAGAACCATGCAGAAGCAGTTATTACCATATAGATACTGCAAGACTATGACAATTTCAACAAATGTCATTTGTCATACTAAATTAATGATTTTTTATTTTGATTTAATTTATCTGTTGTTTGATTAAGTTGTAAATCAGTTTGGGTTTAATAGTTGTATAGGAGCTTTTAACACATGGAACTTAAGTAGTTTAATCTTATGCATATTCGAGTAACACAAAACAATTTAGTTCAAATTTGAGAATTCTGGGAGAATTGTTTCCTTTGTGAAGAGTATGAGGCTCCAGGCTGAAAAACAGCATTTTCTTTTTTTGTTCAACAATTGATTTTTGCTGTTGGTGACCTCTACTCTTATAAAATGGATGGATAATTAATATATTTGGAATGTCTAAATATTCTTAATTACTGTCATATAACAAGCATGGAACCTCAGCAAATAATATTGAAACCCTAGCATTCCAATTAGAAAAAAAGTTGTTCACCTCTGTAGAATTTTAAATCCCTATTGAGAACTTAACTTGATTAATTTTCAACAATCAAAAATAGGATTTGTAGTTCACGGATGATTTTAAGAAATCATATGATAATCTTATTCTTATGAAAGTTTCATGTGTTAGAAGCCATGGTTGCAACTAAAGTTTTTAAAGCCAGACTGCTCTAAGTCAAAATTCCTAATGAGCTATTTATACCCAGTGACCTCTGACAACTTATATAAATTCTCAAAGAACCTCACCTAGATTATGAAGACAATATTTGTACCTACTTCAGGCTGTGGTTTATGATTACCCGATGTTCTATGTGAAATGATCCACGGAAGAAAGTATGGTATTTTTACTATTGTTTTCTGTTTATGATATGACAGACAGTTTTCTAGACTAAGAGTAAGAGATTTGCTGTTCTGCAGCTCTCTAATACAGTTTTATATAATGCACTCAATCTCCCAGTTTCCTCACCTGCAATATAAGGTTGTTAGTCTAAATGATTTCTTTACTCTCTTATATGGCTAAATTGTTCTTAGTCTCCTGATTCCTGAATGAGAAACAGCATATAATTGACATATAAGTCCATCCTACTTTATCTGAAATTCTTAGGGTCTATTGTGATTTGGAATTCAGAAATATTTGAATTTTAGAAAGGTTACACAGTGTATATAGCAGGTATTACATAATAGACCCCAGCAGGATATGGAGCAGATGCCTATAATCAAATGTATTAGTATTTCTGCCAAATATATGAATAGTCACACTAAACAGGATACATTTAAAAAATCTATAAATAGCCTCATATTCATTTATGCTTTTTGCCACCAAATTAGTTTTGATGCAAAGTTACACAAAACTTTTGTTTTTTCAGAGGTTTTAGACTTCAGAGTTAGAGATATGTGTTTGTGGACCTCTGAATCCATCCTTGTCTCTCACTGTCTAGCTTTATGAAGTCAAGTAACTCTGCCACTTTAGATCTCAATTTCCACACTTGTAAAATCAGTTTCAATAAGATGTCTTCTAGGGTTCCATTCATTTTAAATGAAAGAAACTGTGGGCACTATTAGTTTTCACTACAACATAACCTAACTCATTCATTCAATAAATAAATATTTGTTGAGACTTACTATATGCCAGTAATTTTCTATGTCTTTCGGACTCTGTGGTGAACAATTCTGTCCTTACTTAATTTATCTTCCGGGTAGAATGAAGACTGACAAACAACAACAGATAAATGAAAAAGAACATTTCTAATACTGATTAATGCAATAATGAAATTAAACAGTGTGGCATTGTAGTGACTGATGAGACAGTTTATTTCCAGTTCACTGGTTAGGAAAAACTCTGTGGAGGTGACACTTGAGCGGGGATCTGAAGGATAAGGAGTTGATTCTGTGAAAATGTAGGGGCAGAGCATTCAGAAAGAAGAGATGGCAGCTACAAAAGCCCAAAGGCAGGAAATAGGCCTGTGGAATTGAAATATAAGAATCTAAGGGGAGAGTGGCAGACGGTGAAACTAGAAGGTGAAACTAGCAGAAAGATTATGTTGGGGTTTGCAGGTCATGGTAATGAAGAGATAAATGAAACCAAGCCTCTGCTTTAAGAATGCTCTGTATGCCCTAATGGTTTCTAGAGACCTACTATAAGCAGTTCAAAAGAGAGAAACTTCTCCTGTGTTTCAAGGAAATATTAAAATGAAAATAGAATGCAATGATACCATATAAAAACTTTAGTGAAAAAAATCAAATAAAGAGCCATAGGAAATCAAATAAATGCAATCAATCACATATTGATAGGGGTGCTAAAGCAAATTGCTTCTACTGGTCTTGAGGATCTTTGTATTGAAACAAGCCATATTTTTTAAAATCAGCAACAGTATTAGAATAATTCTCTGGCAGTACATATTCATGTATTATAGGCCAAGTGCAGGATTCAGACAAATAAGAGGAAAAACAAGAAGCTATATTACACTGGAAAGATTTGGATTCTAAACATCAGAAGATATCATTCAAAATTAATGTAGAAAACTTCTGCTCTTTACAACACAGAGCTATTAATTCCTTTAAAAATATTTTACTGTCTGTTACTAGTATTTATTGGATGCACATCAATTTCACTCACAGTACTAAAAAAAAAAAACCAAAAAACCCCCCACCTCATTTAAAAAGTGAAACACATTTTAAATGGCCAGAACTCAAAAGATGGGGGCTATCACTATGAAGTTATATAAATATAGTAATCAGAGTTCACACAGCTTAGAAGAGAAACTGACATACTAGAACCTATTGCTTACAATATCCTATCTTACCTAGGGTCACAAAACTAGCAAGTGAACAAACCAGCAAATTCAAGCCCATTTCTGCTCTGCTATAGTTCCTAAAAGAAGCCCTTATTACAAAGGTAGATTCTCCCGGAAACCCTTTGATTTCTTGAATTCAGTGTAACTCAAAGAATTCTGACCATGAATCTAGCATTGTTCTCAGCAATGTGAAAAAAATAAGTACAAGCTAGAATACCTAAAGTAAAATATATTTAAAATTTGAGTCAATGGGGCTAAAACATATGAGACAATGATCAAGGCAGTCTGAAATCTGAAAGCTTAAAAATGTGATTGCCACTAAAATGAAGATTTAGACTCCATTTTCTATGCTATAATAGCAACTGATAAGATTATTATATGCCTTGACATAATACAAGAGAATAATGTGTTTTCTATCTTACAAAGACGCAGGAAAAACACTCTTCAATCTGCAACCAATAGGATAAAGACACCCTGATGATATATTTATTTTAAGTTCTAGTAATAAAAGGATGTGTCAGCATCCTTACCACCTAAAAAGCATAAATAGCACAGCTTGCTCAGTCTCCTGAAGGATGTTCTCAGAGTTCAAACCCAATTCCATTAAGCACAAGTCCCAGCCTGATTTATGTATGATTAGGAGATATACATGTCCTTGGATTGTCCTCTCCGTAAAACATCTCAATGGGCTGGTAAGGCAGCTCCACACTGCATCTTTTTAAACTTTTCTTCTACCATTATTTCTCTCTCTCTTTCCCACTTGCACTGTCTAAAGGGAAAGTATTTCATTTACGTATACATTGAGCTCTCAATACTAACTCAAGTAGATTATTCCAAAATTCATCCTAGAACTTGACTCAGAGATCTGTTTTGCAGATTAATTCACTAATGGGCTTGCTTAAAGTCTGAACTCTTGCAAGATAATGTAGTCACACTGAACGAAAAGAAAAAAAGATAGTAATTATTTTTCCTCCTTAAGGCAAAAAAAAAAAAATCTTCTATTTACCTTTTAATTATGTATTGAGACTAAGACACATTTTCTCAACCATTTTAACTTAAAGTTTTAGAATTAGAAAATCTAGTTTTAGAATTTAAAAAGTATTCCACTGATTCTCAACCTAGGCACTATTGCCATTTTATTCAAGAAAATATTTCATTGTGTGAGTTGGTCCCCCACATTTGAAGGATATTTATTTCCCTGGGCTTTACCCAGTAATTAACAAGTGTCTCCAGTCATAGTGAAAACAACCCCACACCCACTGTCCCCAGTGTACACACTTCAAAACAACTACATAAGGTTGTACTGACTCAGGTTGAGAACCACTACAACTACCTAATTCTGCAAAAAAGAAAAAGAGACTCAGAAGCATCTCATGTTTTGTTCAATGATACAGAGCTAGTAAATGCGAAAAATGTGACTCTCCATTTAGTGTTCTTTTTGTTTTTCTCCACAAAGAACTATTTCATAAAATCATCAAATACATAGAGTCAATGATATATCAAGATGTAATCTATCTAAAACTTTAACTCTACACGGAGACACAACTCATAAGAAATACAATCTTCTAAAACTGATGAAAACATTTGACTCCTCCTAGCAACCTATTTAAAATTTGGCTAAGAATGAGTTGGAAAGAGTGAAAAAGAGTAAGTAAATATATGGGTACAGATGACCGGATAAAGAAATTGTGGTATATTTATACAATAGAATATACTACTTAGCCATAAAAAAGAATAAAATAATGCCATTTGCAGCAACATAGATGGGCTGGAGATTGTCATTAAAAGTGATGTAAGCCAGAAAGAGAAAGAAAAATACCATATGATATCACTTGTATGTGGAATCTTTAAAAAAAAAAGACAAACAAATTTATTTACAAAACAGAAACAGACTCACAAACATAAAAAACAAACTTATGGTTACCGGGGTTAAAGGGGTAGGAAGGGATAAACTGGGAGTCTGAAATTTGCAGATTCTAACTAATATATATAAAATAGAAAAATAAAAAGTTCATACTGTAAGCACAGGGAACTATATGCAATATCTTGTAGTAACTTATGGTGAAAGAGAATATGAAAACAAATACATGTATGTTCATGTATGACTGAAGCATTATGTTGTACACTAGAAATTGACACAATATTGCAAACCGACTATACTTCAATAAATATATATACAATAAAAATATATATGGGTGAGAATACTTTCGTGGACTTTAACTATCTATGTGACCTTAAATTATACTACTTATATAATCTCTTCAGACCTCAGTTTCTCCATATGAAAAATTATGGGTTTGAATTATATTACTCTTAAAGACTAGCTCTCTATAAGAAATGCTTGTTTATATATTTTTCATTTATTGCAGTTCAAGTTTGTTTTATACTGTGTAAAGATAGTTAAGAGAATTCAATATTCTTACAAGACCTCTCCATTTATACAAATTTCTCTACTTCAGACAGGGAGTAGAGTTTTCTGGTTAATCAAATAACCTGGCAAACAAAAGACTACATCACGTATTTCCAGTAGTTCAATTTATTCCTTCATTAAACATTGGCTACTATGAGCATTCATAACTGCTCTATGTTACAGGGAAAGTATCATATAAATTATATACTTTGCCTAATTTCAAGGAAACCGTAGCCTGATCAGGGAGTTACATATATAAACAGATCATTATAATGCAAAAAAATTGATATTATAAATATAAATACAGTTATTCTAAGCAATGAATTTTCCTAAATTTACTAAAGTGGTAGTGAAAGTAGTGAAACATTTATTTGCTGATTAAACAGATACCTCAGAAATATCATTATGGATACAAAATATTGAAATACTATAAAAAGAAAAATATTCTGGTTAATAGAGAATTTAAGTTGATAAAGTATCAAGTGAGTATTTTCCTCCATAACTCTTGCTTGCTAAAGTGAGCAAAATAATAATAATGACAATAATAATAATGGGTTTGGAGTCATAAAAAAACTTGGATTGAATTCTAGCTCTGCCCATTAGAAGTTAGGTGACCTTAGGCAAATTTCATCACTCTTACAGCCTATATCATCATCTGCAAAGTGAGGAGAATTGGTCTAACTAACAAATAAGGTCATTTATATAAAGTGGCAAGTTCATAGAAGTTCTTTTACTAATAGTAAGTATCTTTCCTTTTTCAGTGTGGAAAAATTTAGTCTTTCATCTGCCTTCAGAGAGAGTATTTTTGTGGAAGATTGTATTTTCCAAAAATAGTTGCAACATTTTCTGTTCCACCTGCTCTTGTAGAACCTTGCCATCCCATATTAAGAAGTGGAATGTATGTACGCTCCTCTTGAACTTGGGCAACCCTTTGCGATGTGGCTTAATTAATAGACTATGATGAAAGGGATCTATATTTCCTTTTAAGACTAGGTCTTGAAAGGAGACGTAGCTTCTGCCTGGCTCTCTTTCTCTCTCAGGATATGCATCTTTGGACAATAAAGGAGCTGTGGTGGAGAGATTACATGGAGAAACCACATGAAGTAAGAAAGCAAAGGAGCCCCAGCTAGAAGAGAAATTCAACTATTTTTCTGACTCTTAGATAAAAACTATGTTCAAAACCCTAAACATTATCATTGTTACTAATAGTCCAATTCAAAGCATATAATAACAACAAGAAATAACCAGCTCATCACCTCATAATTTGAAAATTATAACTGCAGTTGCTTCAAATAACAAAATATAGGTATAAGTAAAAATTAGCCAATACAAATTTTCAAATACAAATGGAAAACAAAATGCTCATAAGAGAAAAAAAGAATTTTGAAACAGAAATGTAACTTTTCTATCCTTAAGCTATTATGTGGCTTGTAGCTATTTTGTCAAGTTGTATTCACTATTCTTTTAAAAACGCAATGGAAAAATATAAAGTAATGTGAAATAACATTAATGTAAGCAGAAGTCAGGGAAAAAGTGAATTAAGAAAAAAAGACTCATGTTATTATGTTATTAAAAGCTTAAAATACTAGAATGGGTGTTATTACCTCCTAAAAAAAACTTTACCAAGGGTAGAGAATGCACCAGAAGTTTCTTTACTTGAGATATCAGCACTTAGTCTTTGTTTTTTTTTTTTTTGAAGTATAGCTGATTTACAATGTTGTATTAGTTTCTGGGGTATAGTGATACATAGATATAGATACACACACACACATATACTTTTCCATTATTTATCACATAATATATTGAATATAGTTCCCTGTGCCTTAGTAGTTTGTATCTGCTAATCCCAAATTCCTAATTTATCTACCCCCTACTCCTTTTCCCCTTTGGTAACCGTAAGTTTGTTTTCTATGTCTGTGAACCTATTTCTGTTCTCTAAAAAAATTCATTTGTGTCATATTTTTAGATTATACATGTAAGTGATATAATATGATATATGTCTTTCTCTTTTTGACTTACTTCACTTAGTATGATAACCTCTAGGTCCACCCATGTTGCTACAAATGGCATTACTTCATTCGTTTTTGTGGCTGAACAGTATTCCATTATATATATACCACATTTTCTTTATCCATTCATCTGTCAATGGACACTTAGGTTGCTTCCACGTGTTGGCTATTGTAAGTAGTGCTGTTATGCACATGGGATGCATGTATCTTTTCAAATTAGAATTTTCTCCAGATATATGCACATGAGTGGGATTGCTGGAGCATGTGGCAACTCTTTTTAATTTTTTAAGGAATCTCCCCACTGTTGTCCATAGTGGCTGCACCAAATTACATTCTCACCACCAGTGTAGGAGGGTCCCTTTTTCTCCACACCCTCTTCACAATTTACCTTTTGTAGCCTTTTTAATGATCACCATTCTGACCAGTGTGAGGTGACAACTCACTGTAGTGTTGATTTGCTTTTTACTAATATTTAGCAATGTTGGGCATCCTTTTTCATATGCCTATTGGCCACCTGTATGTTCTCTTTGGGAAAATGTCTATTTAGGTCTTCTGCTTATTTCTTGATTGGGTAGTTTGTTCTTTCGTTATTGAGTTGTATGAGCTGTTTGTATACTTTGGAAATTAATCTTATCAATTACATTATTTGCAAATATTTTCTCCCAGTCCAGTAGGCTGTCTTTTCATTTCGCTTACTGGTTTCCCATAAGATCCCATTATTAGATTCCATTTGTTTATTTTTCCTTTTATTTCTTTTGCCTTGGGAGACAATGTCAACATTTAAGCCTTAATTAACTTATATATAAAAAATCTAGCTTCTCAAAATACAGGACTCTAAAATCAAGAAGCCTACCTACTTGCAATAAAACAAGTAAACAAGACATCAACAATAAGAATAGACTGGGAGACGTACTGCAAATGATAAATTTAGGAGTTAGGCTTGAGTTTGAATTATGGCTTCATTCAATGCCATCTGTATAGTCTTGGGCAAGTTGCTTAACTTTCCTCAGACTTATTTACTACATATGTAAAAGCAGTGAAATAATACCTTTACTCAATGGACTATTGTAGAAAGTAAGTAAAACAAGATACATAAAATTCTTAGCATAAAATATAGTATATGTTTGGAGTTCAACGGTTCAGTTACTTTCAAGCTTTTTTTATACCTACAGAGCTTTTGATGCAGGAAAGAATATGCACAACGTGATGGCTCACGTTCATCAGAAATACACTAGTGCAGAATTTACCAGTGAAACTATCTGATCCTGGGCTTTTTTGTTGGGAGTTTTTGATTACTAACTCAATTCCCTTACTCAAAAAGGTCTGTTCAGATTTTCTACTGCTTCATGATTCAGTCTTGGTACATTGCATATTTCTAGGAATTTATCTATTTCTTCTAGATTATCCAACTTGTTGGCAAATAGTAGTCTCTTATACGCCTTTGTGTTTCTGTGGCATCAGTTATTATGTCTCCTCTTTCATTTCTGATTTTAATTATCGGAGTTTTCTTTCTCTATTTCTATCAAACACTTAAAGAAGAATTAAGGCCAATCCTTCTCAAACTCTTCCAAAAATTGAAGAGGAAGGAACACTCTCAAACTTATTTTAAAAAACTAGCATTATCCTGACTCCAAAACCAGATAAATACACTACAAGAAAAAAAAAAAACAAAAACTATGGTCCAATATCCTTGATGATGAGTACAGATACAAAAATTCTCAACAAAATACTAGCAAACAGGGTTCAATAGCACATTAAAAGGATCATACACCATGATCAAGTGAAATTTATCCCTGGGATGCAAGAATGGTTTAGCATATGCAAATCAATAAATGTGACATACCACATTAATAGAATCAATGATAAAAAAATCACATAATCATCTCAATAGATGCAGAAAAAGCATTTGGCAAAATTTACATCTACCATAATAAAAACACTTGAGGAAATGGGTATGGAAGGAATATCCCTCAATATAATAAAAGCCATATACAACCAACCTACAGCTAACATCATACTGAACGCTAAAAAGTTGAAAGCATTTCCTCTAAGATCAAGAATAAGACAAGGTTGCCCAGTCTTACCACCCCTCTTCAAATAGTACTGGATGTCCTAGCCTGAGTAAACATGAAAAAGACAAAAGGCAGTCAAACTGAAAAAGAAGTAAATTTATCTTTGTTTGCAGATTATATGTTCTTGTATAGAGAAAATCCTAAAGCTTCCACCAAAAAATGTTAGAGGTAATAAACAAAATCAGTAAAGTTGCAAAATACAAACTAAATATACAGAAATCAGTTGTGTTTCTATATACTAACAACAAAATATCTGATAAAGAAACAAAGAAAACAAACCTAGGTATTTATCCAAAGAAAGTGCAAACCCTAACTTAAAAAGATACATGAACACCCATGTTCATTGCAGCATTATATGCAGCTAAGATATGGAAACAACCTAGGTGTCCACTGATAAATGAATGGATAAAGAAAATGTGGTATACACATACAATGGAATATTTTTCTAGCTATAAAAAGACTGAAATCTTGCCATTTGCAGCCAAAATAGATGGGAATATTACACTAAGTGAAATAAGTTCAGACAGAGAAAAATAAATTCCATATGATCTGAGTTATACGTGGAGAGTAAAAACAATAACAACAATGATCAAGCTCATAGAGAACAGACTAGTGGTTGCCAGAGGCTGAGGGTGGAGGGCAGGCCAAATGGAAGAAGGAAGTCAAAAGGTATAAATTTCCAGTTACAAAATAAATAAGTCTCGGAGATATAATGTACAGCACAACAGCTATAACTAATAATACTCCATTACATATTTGAAAGTTGCTAAGAAAATAAATCTTAAAAGTTCTCATCACAAGAAAAAACAATTCTGTTACTATGTATGGTGATAGATGTTAACTAGACTTATTGAGGTGATCATTTCTCAATATACACAGATGTTAAATTATTGTAAACTCAAAATTGAATGATGTATATTAATTATATACCAATTTTAAAAAGAAGGAAAACAATACCATTCATAATACCATCAAATATAATACAATAATTAGAAATAAATTTACCCATGGGGCTAAAAGATCTATACACTGAAAGCAATAAACCTTTGATGAAAGAAATAGAAGAAGGAAGAAATAAATGGAAAAATTTCCTGTGTTCATGGATTGGAAGAATTAATATTGTTAAAATGTCTGTACTATCCAAAGCAATCTACAAATTCAATGTAATCCCTATCAAAACTTCAAATGGAATTTTTCCCAGAAACAGAAAAAATATTCCTAATATTTGTATGGAACCACAAAAGATCCTGAATAGCTAAAGTAATACTTAAAAATAAGACCAAAGCTGGTCTACAAAGACTACCTAATAAAAACATGTTTATTTCAATGAAATATCAGACTGTTATTTTTAAAAAAGCCACCTCACCTTGCTGTGGCAAATTGTTTAAAAAAAAAAAAAGTAATCATAAATCAACTACCAGCCTTTCATAGTTTAGAGCATTAATTACTTGATCTCAAAGTGTACATAAGATGATGCCTTAAATTCACAGGGTGGTGAGGTATCATGCTTGGAATAAGGGTGGAAAGAACACAATTAACAGGTATTGGCAAAAATGTAGGTCTCCAGCTTTAATAAACTTCCCCAGATAAGTATATAACGCTCACAATGCAGAACCTGGCACTTAGAAAGTACTAAACAGCTACACTAAATATCTCCAGCTATTTTTCTTCTATGTCAAGACTTTTTTCCCAATTTTGGCCAAATGTTATAAGGAACTCTGTATCATGAATTTATCTCTTAATAATCTTAAATTCAAAACTCTTAATACTCTATGGTAACTTATAGAAATAATAGTATGAAATATCAATGCTGTTTTCTTTGATCTATGAAATGAAGTAGAATTATGACTTGAGAGTAGCACTGAAACAATATAATATTGCAATGAAACAATTAAATGTCAAGATTAAAAACTAGTTTATTACAAATAAAGAAATTTTAAATAATAAGAAAAACCTGTAAGTAAAATATTATTGTTAAATACCCACATTTTTCATACTGAAATTAACTCAGAGTAATGTCATATAATTACATTGTCATTGATTTCTATTCTTAATAACCAAAATTCTAGAAGTTAGGAATATAACTTGTGTATAAGTTATACACAAGTTGCATTTGGCATCTGTTTCATTATCAGTCTCAGGTAGTAAGCTTTACTTAGGACAGCAATCTATCAAAAAATGTGTGTTGAACATTTACTGTGCTATTGTACTTTTTGACCTCAATCTCTTAACAGTTTTTCACTCCTTTTTTAGCTCCTGTTCTTCCACCTCACAGAGGTAGATATCCAGTGCCTTAATCTCTTCATTTTCTCTGTTTATAGGCCCCTTTGATCTTTTTCTTCTTTATCCAGCTTAAACCTAAATGGTTGTTCATCTGAACTGTTGTCTCACCAATATCTCTGATTCTTTTTAGTCCAAAGTGTTTCTGTTCAGCCAAGCCCAACACCCTAGATCAATATTGTAGCTCGTCATTCTCCCCCAGTGCTGAAGCCCTGTGTGAAAGGAAATCATCCATTTATTTATGCTAATAGTAGATTCTACATAGTCTTAGTTTCCACAACCATTTGGGTACTGTCCTTTGTCAGCTTACTCTCACATTTCCCTCAGAAATGTTTTCTAAATCATTACCATCAACCTCCAAGTCCTTAATCACTGTACTTCCTCATTCTGACAGGCCAGACAGGCCACTCACTGAGAAAACCTGAGGCCACTGGCTGTGTTCTCCCTGCACTACATACCACACCCAGACCTGGAAAGCTAACCCACAGCCACAGGCGGCTTCACCCTACTCCCTCCCCTACTGTACTCAGTTCTCCTCTGTCATCCATATAGATGTTAGCAAACTATGGCTCAAGAGTCAAAACTAGCTTGCTGCCTGCTTTTAAATAAAATTTTATTGAAAATAGCAAGCCCATTTGTTTACATATTATC
Organism: Camelus ferus; assembly: GCF_009834535.1. Classification (NCBI taxonomy): domain Eukaryota; kingdom Metazoa; phylum Chordata; class Mammalia; order Artiodactyla; family Camelidae; genus Camelus; species Camelus ferus. The sequence goes on from NC_045705.1 coordinate 40,463,960, forward strand.
TATGGCTGCTTTACATTATAATGGCAGGGTTGAGTAGTTTCTATAGAGACCATATGCTCTGCAAAACCTAAAATATTTATTATCTAGCACTTTACAGAAAGTTTGCTGCCCTCTGATTTGTATAGTCAACATCTTCCTTGGTCTGGATCTTTTTATTTGGCCTAAAAATACGGTCATCTCTTCCCTAGTCCTAAATTGTTTTGGGGATTATTTGGCTCAAACTCCCTACAGTTATATGCCAGTTTCTCTCTTCTCCTCCCCAGGGAAGAAAGAATGCTCAGGAAGAATGCCACAGTCTCTTTCTTAACTTTGCTTTTTATTTGTTCCTTTGCCCTGTAATCTGACTTTTGTCCATACTACCTTGTTGAAATTAATCCTACAGAATTAATGATGGTTTCCTACCTGTCAAACTTAAAGAAAAAAGTTTTAACTTTAATTAATTAAACCATCTTTAGGGACTCTTCCCACAAAACTCTGTAATCCAATGGTCTTAAACAATGAGTGCTTACTGGGATCATCTCTACAGGCTTCCACACCTATGCTGGCCACAAAACAGAATTACTGTTTATTACAATTTACTGCCTCTCTGATAAGGGATTAATAGTACTATTTCCACTGGAGAAAAAGTAATCAAGTAACTGGAACAAAATACTGTGGTAAAAAAGAGAAGAATACCTAGCTGAGATATGTCAATACACAACCACCCTCACCACACAGAATGCAGACCCTTGTGCTTGCAGAATACATCCACCCTGACCACACTTCTCTCCCTTCCAGAGCTATCATCAGCTATTTATTCATCTATAAAAGACTGACCAACTGACCAAAGGAAGTCCAGGACGTATTGGAATACAAGATTTTTTTTTTTCAGTTATCTCCTGGAATGAGGACTAATAGCTGTATAAGGAACAAAGAGCCTTCATTTCTCTGAAAATACTGACATTCCCATGGATTAATGACATAAACATGTTTGGCAGAGAAGTGAAATACCCTTCCAGGGATCTAGATAATTAATCAAAATGTTCGCTTCTCATATGATGGCTGGCACAGGATATACACATAGAAATTAAATCTTTAAACGACAGGCTCACTTTTTAAAAATATCACAGGCTTACTTATTTAGTATGTAATTTCCATATTCCTGAAGTTGAAAGTCACCATGTTAATGAGAGAAAGTTCGGTGAGAGAACATGATCTGCTTTCTTTTAGGGAAAGAAGGTGGCCAGTTGGTAGGATTGAGATGATTAATCAAAATTTTTATTTCCCATAGTGACAGCTGGCACAAAATTTGCACACAGAAATTATCTATTAAAATGATCAGGAAAACATTCAAGGACACAAAGATATACAGAATCACTGATGATGCCAACCCACATTTTTCATCTAGCTAGGTGGAAAATACTCTTTTTTAAAGTTCTAAATGGTGGGAACAGATTAAGTAATTGTCTCTATCTGACATGTTTTGATTTTTAAAACAGAACAAAAACAGATAAAAAAAACTAGTGGAAAGACACATATTTCAACTTCTGCTCTGTATCCATGCCAAAGCTATGTAGAATCTGTGCCTGTAAGTAAACAGCCCAGCAGCTGCAAATCTCATAGACAGAAATTCCTTCAGATTAGATCAGAGTTACCTCTTTCTCAACCTCTGCCTTCCAGTCCTTCATCCCACAAAATTATAATTTTATTGGGATGCTTTAATATCCATACTCATGCTCTGATGATCCAAGCAAGTAAACTTAAGAAATAAAGAATGTAAGAATACAATTAAGGTAGTTTTAATGAATGCAAATAAAAATTTATCCCATAGAAAATATGCCTTCTTTTAACGTATTCATGGACTATACAACTATACTAAATTTTATCACTTATTATGCCACAAAAATCAGTACACTTTAAAAGGCAAAATTCATAAGGATAATATTTTCTGACCACAGTAAGTTAAAGTAGAAATCAATAACTGATACACAGGAATAAAACTAAAATATCTTATTTAGCCTTTTCAAAATTAGAAAAAAATTTGAAACATAAAAAATAGTATAACTTTGTATGGTGACAGAAGGTAAATAGACTTCATGGTGATCATTTTGTAACGTACAGAAACACTGAATCACTATGTGGTGTACCAAGAAGTACAATAGTGTTGTAGGTCAATTATACTTCAAAAACAAACTCAGAGAAAAAGAGGTCATATTTATGGTTACCAGAGGTGGAGAGTTGGGGTAGGGGAACTTGGAGGAAGGTGGTCAAGGGTACAAATTTCCAGTTATAAGATAAATAAGTACTAGGGAGGTAATGTACACAATGATAAATTAACACTGCTGTATGTTATACATGAAAGTTGTTGAGAGAGTACATCCTAAGAGTTCTTATCACAAGGAAAAAATATTTTTCCTATTTCTTTCATTTTGTGTCTATGACAGAAGATGGATATTCACCATCTTATTGTGGTCATCATTTCATGATGTATGTCTGTGAAATCAGTGTGCTATACACCTTAAACTTATATAATGCTGTATGTCAATATCTCAATAAACCTCAAAGAAAAAAAAAAACTGTATATATAGGAAATACTATCATTATTCCAGTTTAGAAAATCATACAAATGTGAATATATGACCTTTATGGGATTCCTTTAAACATATCCAGAGATAAGTTAATAGGCATAAGTAATTATTTTTTAAATGAAAATAAGTTGTCTTTGTATTAAGATGTTAGAAAAATTAAATCAGAATAAAAATAAAATTAAAGAAACATTAAATTGAAAATTCTAAATTAATTAAAACAGAAAAAACTGGTGAAGAAATAAAGCATTTGGTTCTCAGAATAGACAATAAAGTTGATAAATGTATGACAAATCTAACCAAGACAAAAAGAGAGATCATACATTTTGGTACTAAGAACACGAACATAACCACAAATACAAAAAAGATATTTAAAAGCATAAGAGAACTGTGTGTATATTACTCAACCTATAAACTATATAAACTAACAACTAAAAACATAAAGTAGGTATTTTGTCACAAGAGAAAAGATTTGTGTTTGAATGTAAACTATATTGTGCACAAATTGCATAATCTTAAACAAATACCCTAACTGCTGTGAGCCATATTTTCTTCATCTGTAAAATGGGAATTTACAATCTCTAGAATAAGGATTACTTGGAAAGTACTGATATGTCATTGTCATCATTGTCGTCATTACCTTCTTCCCTTCACTATTAATACTCACTACTTTTGATGAATGCTTGATATGTGTTTAAATAAGTTAAAATTCAAAAGTTGCTTTTCTATTCTGATCAATACTTTAATCCCTCTATAACAGCCAGGCCCAATACAGACCATCTACTTTAATATTTATTTCTCCCCTGAATTGCAAGTATTAGCAACATTCATTATATCTGAGAATACAAAACCTAATGACCTATCCCGGGGCGGGGGGTGGGGGGGGGACAGGAATTTTTGCCCAATTACAAGACCTGGAAGGATTGATTATACTTAATAATTAATGTGGTGCTTTTAGAGTTATACAATTGTCATTAAACTAAAATACACAGGCATCAAATCTGGAGAAAACCAAGAAGCTGAGCCAAAGTTTTTTAAAAAGTAAGGAATATTTTTTTTCACTTTTATTAGTAGACATGAAGGTCTAATATAAACCTGTAAGATTTTGAAAACAAGAAAAGTGCTGTATTTTTAAGTTAATAAATCTTACAATGAGATAAAAAGAAAATCAGTAAAATTGGATCTCTCTTATTTATACACGTCCCTAGAATTTCCATTAGGGTTTTAATGCATGTTATTATTGTCACAGTTAAATTAAATTGGCAACCCCTGACATTCTCTCACTTTAGATCAAAATAACAACAATTACTAGTTTAAAACTTGTGTAATGGCATCTATCCAAGGCAAAACCTGGTCATTATGCAGCATAATTGCGAAATACCAAAAACAAAATACAGCTGACCCTTGAACAAAAAGGGGATTAGGGGTGCCCACCATCCACACAGCTGAAAATCTACGTATGTTTTAGTCAGCCCTCCGCATGTGCAGTTCCTCCATATCTGCAGTTCCTCTGTATCTGCGTTTTGGATTCAACCAACAACAGATCTTTCAGTGCTAAATATTTACTATTAAAAAATATCTGCATATAAGTGGGCCTATGCTGTTCAAATCAGTATTGTTCAAGGGTCAACTGCAAAACAAAAAACCCACAAAACAAAAAACTGATCATTTTGTCTACCTATCTTCTTGGATTAAGCTATTTAAAAGTTATATGCATCTTAAGTTCATTTACACAATAAATATTTCTAGCACACAAAACAATCCAGAGATTAAAATAAATACACAAATACATAGTCTTCTGCCCTCAAGGAACTCATTGCAGGAGAGTTCAGAGGACGAGAGCAAAAGTAAACAATTATAAAACTATATGATATATCTCTATATCTATTCTATATCTATGGTAGAGATATATTGATAATACTAGTAATTTATTGAGCATCAACATAAGTTGCTAAGTGCTTTATCTGTACTATTTTACATCTTCTTTAAACCTTTATGTGTTAAGAATTACCCTGCCCATTTTACAAACATAGAATTGAGGTTTATAGAGTTTGGGTTGGTAAACTGTTGAAGACAAGATTAATGTTCTCATTAAATTGAGACAGCTGAGGAATTACCAGCTTTTTGAGGTGAAGAAAGAATGTACCTGTATAAGGTTCTGAATCTCGCCATGTTTTGGCTTCTTCATCTGAAAGTTGTCAGTAATTAAACTGGCCCCATAAATTTCACTAAGTTAATGGGAAGAGCAAATATGCTAATTTATGAAAAAGTTATTGAAAAGTAGGCAAAGTTAAGCCACTTATAAAATGAGATACAGGATTACAGAGACGAAGCTCTACCCAAACATTAGAATCTAGACCAACCGACCAAAGAACCAAGAGCTAGTGTAGGATGGAAAATGTACCTGAAACAATTTTATTTATGTAAAATATTTTAAACATTACAACCTCTGCCAAATAACCTTGAGGTAAATGGCATTGAAACTGTGTTTTTCTATTTGATTAGTGTTAGAATAACAATTAAAGAACAAGCCAAGTAGAAAACTACATAATTTTTTTTCTCAGAATTCAATCAGCAAAGATAAGGAATTTATGTAATAGAGACGGGTCCCCAAAGCAAGTTTTTCCCTCCATAGTACATTTCTAAAGCCTGAAGGAAATGAGTAATTGTCTTGACTCTTCATTGTATCCTGTTTATACAGCCACCACTTGCTTTTAAAGATACAGAAAGAATAGTGCCACCTGTAGTAAAATAAAAATCATCTAAGAGCTTTATAAGTGCTTTTTGGGGGGTTTGTATTCCTATCATTACCCTTTCCATACATCAGCTTAAGCTCCCTGAACCATTTCTCCTTGGAACCCTGTCTTTTCTGCAAAGATTTCATTCTAAGTTTTGTTTTAGGCTTCCCTAACATACTGTAATAAATTCACATCTCTCAAAATGTCTGCAGAGGGATCTGGAATTATTTCTATGGGGCAAGAGCAGTCTGTCAAAACAAATTATACATGAGAAACTAGAGAAATAAGAAAAATTAGGCAGTAAAATATTCCACTGATTGAAAAAAAATCCTTAACAATTCCATTAACTCATTATTTTGAAGATCACCACAGTATTCATATGCATGCAACATTCAATTACTCTGTCCTAGAATTAAGTCCATATTTAGTTGTGAATAAATAACCACTGAGAAACATTTTAAAAGTAAATGCATCTGTAATTGTTGACAGATTTTCCATTGTGTATAGAAAACAGACAAATACATACACCCACTATACCATGACGATGCCACATCTTTTTGTACATTTGAGTATACAGGGAGTACTGGCAAATTCATTTAACACAGAGGACAATACACAAATTTCTTCCTATCGATGCTTCAATTTTGAATGCACAATATTGTTGACATCTGACCTCAGTCCCTGACCAGAACTGTTATCATAGAGAAGTGTGTTTGGAGTTTAGCTTTTCTCAGTGAAACAGAATCACAAATGCAAACAGAGCTTTATATGTTAATAGATGCTAATAGATGTAATTGAGGCCAACCACTTTGATACAAAATAGTAACAATTTTTGAAATTTAGTCCCTTTAAATGAGGAAAACTATAAAACTTTATTGAAGAACAATAATGTGTAGAGATATACCATGTTCCTTGTATCAGATCACTGAATATAATTAAAATGTCCATCGTCCCCAGTTTAATAAAGTTAATTCAATTCTAATTAAAACTGCGAAAGTATGAACCAAAATCACTCTAAGATTCATTAGAAGAATAACTCTACAGTAATTACAGAGGAATTTTGTTAAAGTAGACAAAGAAAAGGGCTCTGCCCATTCTGATATTAAATCTTACTCAAAAGCTACCTTACTTAACTAGTATGGAACAAGAGTATATCTGTGGGAAAAGTTCAGAAATAGTTTCAAATGTACATCAGGACTCAATATGTGATTAATGTAAATTCCATCTCAGAAGGGAAAAGATGAATTATTCAATAAATGTTTTAGAGACAAATGGCTATCTATTTGCTACAGATAAAATTAGATCCACACTTCATACTATATTCAAAAGTAAATTTCTGATGGCTAAGTGCTCTAAATGTAAATAATAAGACAACAAAGACTTTGGAATAAATACTTGAAGATATTTTTATAAACTTGGTTGCACGAAGACCTTCTTCAACATAATTAGAAACCAGAAGCCAAAAGGAAAAATAAAATTTACATATTTGACGACATAAAAGTTAAATTTTCCTGAGTTTAAAATAAAAGGCAGCAAAAAAACAACGCAAACTATAAATTATAAACTGAAAGAAGCTATTTATCAAACTAATAAAATAGGAAGAGTCCTGCAGAGTACTAAGAATAAATTAGAAAAGGACAATTTCAAAAAACAAAGGAATCAACAAAAATTTGGATTGTTTTGCAAATCCCAACCTCAATTATAAGCAAGATATGTGAATTAAAATACTATGATATTATTTTTCACACTTAAGAAAAAAATTAGAAACACTAGTAATGTCTAGCATTGTGAGAAATGTGTAGAAATAAAAACTTTCATAGAGGTTTGGTGGGAATACAGATTGTTAAAGTCTTATTGAAGGGCAATCTGATGGAATCTTTTAATATTTAAAACAAGCACATTCCGACCTTGCAGGTTCATTCCCTGGAATCCGCTTCATGAAATATTTGTCTATAAGCACAGAGCTGTAATTCTAATGTTCAATACAACATTGTTCCTAATAGCAAAGCATTATAAACAGTATAAATGTTCATTAATAGAGAGATTGTTGGATAAATTGCAATTTGTCCATATAAAATAACGGGTAGCCTCAACTAAAAAAGAAAGCAGTAGAACTAATGACTTAAAAAGAAGCCTATGAGATAATAAATACATGAATAAAAGTTTCAGAACAGCATATCTATTGTGATCATATGTTAATTTTATTTTATTTTTGCTAAGAGTAAATTTAGCAAAGAACTAAAATGCAAAACCATATAGAATTTGAATATACATGTGATATATACATATTATCAAAAAATAATTTTAACAGATTAACACTAGTAATATCAGAGTACTGAGTTATTTGCCATATATTTATTTTTCTTTACTCTTTATCCAGAAGCTGTAGACTATAATGTAATACAAAAGTATTAATATTTACTCCTCTAATAGAGGCAGCACATAATTAGTACCTGCTGAAAGGTTTAAAATTATCAGAGTTGTGAGGGGGAAGCATATGAAAGTACAAAGCAATTAGTTGTATAAATTCCAATTCGTTAGAGAAATAAACATCCACTAAGGAAAGAAGTTTAGGATGACTGGAATTCACCAAGTTACCTCTAATTTTTGAACAAGTCCAAGACAATTTGGGGATAAATCTACACTGAGGAGACGCCCACTGTGAAGTGCCATGGCTAAAGCCAGAACCTTCATAATGTCCATGAGAGTGACAGACAATCTGAAAATGTAGGAATAAACGCCCATTCAATATTGCAGGTAAACAATGCAGAGCATACCATGTGTCCACTTTTATTCTTCGGTAATTACAAAATAGAAACATAGAAGGGAGTGCTCTAACCCCCAATACAACTTTAGTCTGGATGGTAAGATCAAAGTTGTCTGATAAAAAGAGATCAAAACAAAATGTAATTGTCTAAATGTGAGACTCAGGAGACCAAGCTAGAAGATATGGGAAAGACTCGAGTTAACAGCATTTATTAGGCTCCCACAAAGTGTGAGGCACTGACCTGTTGATGCATATTTATCTTAGCATTTGATCCTTTTTAAAGATGTACTTTTTTGGTGACTCAGAGGTTAAAGGGTTTTTTGTTTGCTTAGCCTATATATATATTTTTTTTTGCATAAATTCCTTACACCGGTAAATGGAGGATATTGGAATTTTTTTTCTTGTTTTCTTTGTTTTGATTTCAAATTTCTACTGATGACTGACTCTTATCCAGCTAATTCACTAGTTCATAGTGTATTACTTTGCTTTTCTTAGAATTTATAGCATTCTATGGTGTCACCTATGGACACTAAATTTCCTACTATTTTATTAAAAAGTTATACTGCTTATACCATTATTATGCCTTACTGCATTAATTTAAATCATCAAAGCAATGCTGACTAATACTAGGGGTGGTGGTCAACAGTTTTTCTGATTTTATTGTTAATGCTTTAAAAATTCTACAGTTCTATTGTTTGCTGTTGTATTAAGTAACTAATCTTTACCACAGTGAAAAAGTTTCCATTAATCCTTATTTTAGATCAAATTTTCAAAAAATCAGCAAAACAGCATGCTACTAAACAACCACTGGATCACTGAAGAAATCAAAGAGAAAATCAAAAAATACCTAGAGACAAATGAAAACAAAAACATGACAGTCTAAAATCTATGGGATGCACCAAAAACAGTTCTAAGAGGGAAGTTAATAGCAATACAAGCTTACCTCAGGAAACAAGAAAAGTCTCAAACAACCTAACCTTATACCTAAAGCAACTGGAGTAAGAACAAACAAAATCCAAAGTTAGCAGAAAGAAAGAAATTACAAAGATCAGAGCAGAAATAAAATAGAGGCTGAAAAAAAAAAATCAATGAAACTAAAAGCTGTTTCTTTGAAAAGATAAAATTGATAAACCTTTAGCCAGACTCATGAAGAAAAAAAGGGAGAAGTCCCAAGTCAATAAATCAGAAATGAAAAAGGAGACATTACAACCAATACCACAGAAATACAAAGGATCATAAGAGACTACTACGAGCAACTGTATGCCAACAAAGAAGATAACCTAGAAAAAGTGGACAAATTCTTAGTACAATCTCCCAAGGCTGAACCAGGAAGAAACAGAATATATGAACAGACCAATTATCAATTTCTATATAAAATATTATCTTTTTTGATTTCTTGGTAATCTATAATTTCAGATTTTTTGTTTTGTTTTGTTTTGTTTTTTACATAGGGGCTATTTAAAAGAGTGTCATTTCATTTCCAAATGGCTGAGTCTTTTTGTTTGTGTATTTCTTTGTCTGGAGCTTTTCACTAGTTTGTTTTGTTTGTTTTGCTTTTTCCCTTTGGCTTTGAAATCAAATTGATCAGACAGTAATATTGTCTCATCTGCTTTCATTTAGTTTGCTATTACCTGATGTGTTATTCATGAACACTTTTGTTAGGGAGGGAATACACAGTCATTTTTTTAAGATGCGTTTATTTCTGAACAGTGTATAGGTGAATTTTACTTTTTAGACCAATTTTAAAGCTTATCCTCCCATAGGGTATACAATCCATTTGATGGCTTTATTTTTCTCATATTACATTTACTATTTTTATATTTGTTGTTTAATCTTTCTTTTTTCTGCTTCCTTGCTTCTGTCAGATCGCTCAAGTATTACTTTCATTCTCCATAATAGTCCAGGAATTGCACCATACATCTCATTCAACTATAGATGATGCTTCCTTTTTAAGTAGTTATATTAAGCCTGTGGTCACAAAAAATAAATAACCACACTTCTCCATCAACTGATTACTATTCCTTTATCCCCTTCACCACCCAACTCTTGTTTCACTTAAATAATTCAGAATTATAGTCTCTCTCTGTATTTTAACTTCTGAGAAATACTTGAAGCAAACCTTCTTGAAGCTATACATATTTCTGAAAATAAAATGTGATTTCAGCAATTCCTATTGTTTTAGGCAATGCTCTCGAGTTTATCAATGTTGAAATAAAGCCTAATTTTCATTTTTGTCCCAATAGTAATAATCCAACTGACTGCACAAAAGAATCTCCCAATTTCCTTTCATATTTTTCAGCCCATCAGTCATCTTTACCCAAATATTGTTTGTTTGCCTGCCACGTCTTTGCAGTTTGTTGAGCAGTTTCCCTTAACTATGCAGAGAGAAGCAATATAAAGAATTTTTAGTAAGCCAACGTTGCATCTTCGAAGTTATGAGTTCTAAAAAAGAAAAATCATTTGAAATACCTTGTTTGAAAGATGAATATTTGGCAAACAAGAATGTAACCTTAAAGCAATCCTCAATCATTATCTGTTTGATGCTCAGGTTATGTATTATTTCACTGGAATATTAGGATCTATTTTTTTCTTATCATTAAATAAGTGAAAGGATGTCCATTCAAAACTTCAAATTTTAAAGAGGCATGAAATTGTAACACATTGGATCAAGACACTATTCTTGGTTATCCCTTTAAGTGATTTAAAAAATTATACTCTACCATTTCTAGTTTTAGCCACCTAGGTGGATGTGTGTTTGAAACATGAATTTAGAGAAAATAAAGATGAAAAGAAAAAAAAAAAAAAAACTGGATGAAGACTACACAGTGAAACGATCAGAAGGAGGCAGCCTCGGCTAATGAATTGTACCCAGAAATTACTTTGATTCAGAGAGTGATAGGCGGTAGAGATGCCTCAACAGCCTACTCATGTTCAAACTCCTCATAAGGCTATTTCTAATGCCTTGAGGGCATCTGGCACCACATGCCCTACCAAATATGCCAATAATTGAGAAAAGAAAGCTTTCTAAATTTCACACGTTGCATGCCAAATGGAAAGCAAATCATACTCAATCTTGCAAGATGCAAAAACAACAAAAAGAACTGACTACTACCTATGTGTATTTCAGTGTATAAATTCCCGAACAGATAAACAATAACTGTGTTGTGAATAAAATTATAAAATAAACAATTGAGGTTAGCTATTTTATTACTATAAAGAAACGCAGGTCCTTTAAATTTTAATCTTTTAAAATGAGGGAGGCAAGTTTCTCATTAAAAGATTTCATTTGAAGACTGTGCTCGAACTACAGAGAATATTACTTGAAAATCATTCATAGTCAGAGGCTTCATCCAGAAAATAGAGGCTAGCATGTGCTCCTTACTGCATTTCAACTAATTATACATTAGCAAACAATTCATACCAGCATCTGGGAAGGGTTAAAAGGTAGAAAATAATTTTACAAAACTGGGAACTTGACTTCTTTGACAACAATACAACACTACTGCTTGTTTTTTGTGGTTACTGTTCTCAAATTCAGTGGCAACTGGAGACTCAGTCTTCAAGGGATTCATAGTAGATTAAGAAAGTCCTTCATTGAGCCCCATGCAGACTCATAACTGTTTGACCCTGAAGAAGTCATTTAATCTGAGTTTCACTTCCTAAATGTCTAATATAGAAATAAAGAAAGAAAGGAAAACGATTTGAAATATTTTACTTGAAGAATGACTATATGGCAAATAAGAATGTGAGTTTAGAGAAACCCTCAGTAAGTATCTGATGCTTAGATGATGCACCATTTCACTGGAATTGAATCTTTCCATTTTTTTTTTTTTATCAGTAGATAAGTGAAAGAATTTTTTTTCTCAAAAACTCAAACATATTTTACAGTGGTAAGAAACTCTTAATTCTCATTTTATCAGGGGTTTTATTAGTTTAATTGATGTGAAGGACATTAGGGGTTCACAGTTCCATCTCTAGACACAGGAGACAGCCATGGGGTCTGGCTAATATTGTCCTGAAGAGTAGTAAATGTCCTTAGTTTTAGGCAAAGAGCTGAAGATGATTATCAGAAGCAAAATACTCTAGAATTTTTAGGTCCTAAGGTCAACAGTTTGGAGCCTGATTACCAGATAAAAATGGAGTAAAAGAGAAAGGTGAGCCAAAATGAAATATGATGAGTATTTTAAATGAGGAACCCAGGACAGAATGAGGTATTTTTAAAGCAGAAAGAAGGTTAGGCCTGACAAAATTCCTAAGGAGTACATTCTCCAGGGTAAAAACTGGGAGTGGCTCTTCATGAAAACCTGAGTCTGATCTTGAGCATTGGACAGGAACAATGTTTGGGAAGAAGTCAAAAGAGCTGACGGGAATACATTCTTGCCTTTTCTGAGCCCCCTCATGATCTGTACCCTGTGGCTCCCCTTTCCTGAGACTCCTATTTTAGGGCTATCTTTTGGTAAAGTTTCTGCTTTTAGAGGTTATCAATATACTCCTACTATCCAGCTAATGCAGAAATACCCCTTGAAATATCCTTGATAAGAACTTCCGATCCCTGATTATCCATTTATTTTCCTGTGATGCCCATGAGTCTATTTTTTAGCTTTGGAATTCTACACCTATTAGAGCATTTGTATTTGAATTAAGGTAAAATTCTGGGCCCAAAGCCAAAAATCTCAATTTCAATGCACCAGTTACTAGATAAATAAAAACAGGAGGCTCTCTATTGATATGACATTTTCTTTTTTGTCCCTCACAAAATACAGAGGCTGCTTCATAATAGTGGCATCTCTGCTTCTTCCTATAATTATGGTCCTGTGGCTTTGTCTGATGGTTTAGCCAATGGCAGGCAGCCAGATAATCTTTTGACCTACCTGTCTAGAATACCTGGCCAGCCTGAGCAATGGAAGAATGTTATTTCTATTTGGTGGAAATTTTACAAGTATGTTCAGATTGGAACAGCAGGTAGAAAGTGGAGATAGGAAGCCTAACACTAAACCCTTTGAAATAGCACTATTTCTTCACAGACAGCATCAACCAATCAGCCCACCCAAACACTATCTTTAGTAGTTTGTGTAAATAGTCCGTAAAAATTGATCAGGACCTTCAAACCTCAAAATGGTCATTATCATAAACACTGTTTATTTGGGCTTGACGGGGCAACTGTCAACTCAATGGTTTTGATTAAGCCAACAACAGATCTGACTTGTACTTTGCTAAGCTCCCCAACCCCCATGCATATTTGGTTTCCAAATATGTGTAGGATTGACTACTTTATAGCAAATTTCTCACTCTACTTCAGCTTTTAATTTTCTTTCCTTGAGAATATAGAAGGTTTTGAAATATAAAGTTAAGTAATTGGAACATGTGTTTGAACATTTGCTATTTTCTAGTAGTATGGCCTCAAGCAAATTACCTAGCTTCAGCGTCCTTAACCATAAAATAGAAGAGAAATGCTTACCTCAAAATGATGTTCCCCTGCCAGGACTATTCTACTCCCTTGATACCTACCAGAGTGATTCAGTTCCTTCAGGTCTTCATTCAAATGTTACCTTTTAATTGAGGCCTTTATTAATAATTTCACTTAAAATTATACCCCCAAGCACATCCTACTCTCTTTCCTGCTTTATTTTACTCTTTAGCATTCATACTATATATTCATTTATTTGTTTGTTCCCTGTCTCCTCACCTGCCACAGCCAGAATGTAAGCACTAGGGCTTTCATCTGTCTGTTGACTACCATATCCCCAGCACAAGATCTCAATAAATATCTCTGATTAAATAAATTAATTAAATGAGATAATATTAGAAAAGCATTTTTTCTTACTGCAGTATAAATGTCAGAGGACTTTATATTAATTTCAGGTGTACAACATAATGATTTGACATTTGTATATATTGCAAAGTGACCACCACAATAAATTGAGTTAATATCTGTCATCATACATAGTTACAGAATTTTTTCTTGTGATGAGAACTTTTAAAGTCTATTCATGTTGTTGCGAAGGGTTAAGATTTCATTCTTTTCTATGAACAAACATACCATTCTATTGTATCCACAGGTACCAAAATTCCCTTATCCATTCATCCTTTAGTGGACACTTAGGTTGTTTCCATATCTTGGCTATTGTAAATAATGCTGCAGTGAACATGGATGTGGATATATCTTTTCAAATTAGTGTTTTCATTTTCTTCAGATAAATACCCAGCAGTGGAATTGCTAGATCATGTGGTAGTTTTATTTTTAATTTTTTTGTGGACCCTCCATACTGTTTTCCATGGTGACACCACCAATTTATACAGTGCACCGGAGTTCTCCTTTCTCCACATCCTGGCCAACACTGTTATTTCTTGTCTTTTTGACAAATAGCTATTCTAACAGGTATGCAGTAATATCTTATTATGGTTTTTATATGCATTTCTCTGATGATTTGTGTCACCGAGCATATTTTCATGTTCCTGTTGAACATCTGTATGTCTTCTTTGCAAAATTGTCTATTTACATATTATTCCCATTTTTAATCACATGTTTGGGTTTGTTTGTTTGCTGCTGAGCTGTAAGATATTTTGGATAAATTAACCCCTTATCATATACATAATTTGCAAGTACTTTTCCTATTTGGTAGAATGTCTTTTCATCTTGTTGATAATTTTCTTTGCTGTTCAGAAGCTTTTTAGTTTGATGAAGTCCCACTTGTTTATTTTTGCTTCTGTTGCCTTTGCTTTTGGAATCAAAAAAAAATCATCACCAAGACAGACATCAAGGAGCTTACTATCTATGTGTTTTTCTATGAGTTTTATGGTTTCAGGTCTTACATTTGAATCTTTATTCCGCTTTGAGTTAACTTTTGTGTGGAAGATGTTAGTCTAGTTTCATTCTTTTACATGTAGCTGTCCAGTTTTCCCAACACTATTTTTGAAGAGACTTTCCTTTCCCCATTATATTTTCTTGCTTCTTTTGCCATAAATTAATTAACCACGTATGTGTAGGCATATTTCTGGGCTCTCTATTCTGTGTCCATTTTTATGACATTACCATACTATTTTGATACCTAAAACCTTATAATATAGTTCAAAATCAGGAAACATGATGCCTCTAGGTTTTCTCTTTTTTCTCAAGCTTTGGCTATTTGGGGTCTTTTGTGTTTCCAAACAAATTTTAGGGTTGCATTTTCTATTTCTGTGAAAAATGCTATTGGGAATTTTAATGGGTATTGCATTGAATCTGTAGATTGCTCTGGATAGTATGGGCACTTTAACAACATTAAATCTTCCAATCTATGAGCACAAAGTATCTTTTCATTTATTTGTGCCTTCTTTGGTCTTCTTCATCAGCCTCTTAGAGTTTTCAACATACAAGCCTTTCACCTCCTTGGTTGAATTTAATCCTATGTATTTTATTCTTTTTGATGCAATTGTAAATGGGATTGTTTCCTTAATTTATCTTTCTGACACTTCACTGTTAGTATATAGAAACACAACAGATTTTTTTGTATATTAATTTTATATCCTGAAACTTTACTGAATTCATTTATTAATTTTAACAGTTTTTAGTGGCGTCTTTAAAGTTTTCTATATATAGTACCATGTCATCCACCAATAGTAACAGATTTACTTTTTTTCCTTTTATTTATTTTTCTTGCTTCATTGTTCTGGCTAAAACTTCCAATGTTATATCGGGAAAAAAAGTGGTGAGAGTGGGCATCCTTGTCTTATTCCTGTTGAGTATGATATTAACTGTTGGCCTATCATATATGGCTTTAATTATACTGAAGTATGTTCTATCTGTACTCATTTTGTTGAGAGTTTTTATTTCCATCTATTGAGATGATAATATGATTTTTATACTTCATTTTGTTAATGCAGTGTATCACACTGATTAACTTGTGGATGTTGAACCATTCTTGCAACTATAGACTAAATCCCCCTGGACCATAGTATACAATCCTTTTAATGTATTGCTGAATTTGATTTATTAATATTTTGTTCATCAGGAATACTGACCTGTAATTTTATTTTTTTGTGGTGTCCTTGTCTGGTTTTTGTATTATGGTAATGCTGGCTTCATAAAGTGAGTTTGTAAACATTCCTAGCTCATCAATTTTGGGAAAGAGTTTGAGAAGGATTAGAATTAACTCTCTTTGAATGTCTGGTTGAATTCACCAATAAAGCCATTTGATTCTGGACCTTTATTTGTTGGAAGGTTTTTGATTACTGACTCAACCTCCTAGTAATTGATCTATTCACAGTTTCTATTTCTTCATGATTCAGTCTTGGTAAGTTGTATGTTTCTCTAAATTTATCCATTTCTTGTAGGTTCCAATTTGTTGGCATATAATTGTTTACAGTAGTCTTTTATGATTCCTTGTATTGGCATCAGATCTCTTCCATGGTATCAGTTGTGACATGCATTTAACACCATGTCTAGCACAATGGACTATCAAATATAAACAATTAATTATTATAAATATTATATTATTTCATCAAGTGAGAAAAACATGTAGAAATAGAATATTTCTATAAATTTCTAGTATATAGCAATAGTGGGGAAAAACAAATGCCTAGAATAACCAGTAACAAGTTTAGAAACAAAGAACAGTTATACAGTTTTCATTATACAAAACTCGTTCAATAAATTTATTCTCATAAATGTACTACTCATTCATTCATTTACTCAAAGAGTATATTGTGCCTACTACTCTACTCTATTGTACAGCACAATCTCTTTCTTCTTTAGATAAGAATTTGTTGAATTCTTTGGACTCTTACATGGCTTATATAAACAAAAGTTCTACTTTGGCCTTATTTTCTGTTCTGCTTGTATACAACAGGGATCAACTATCTATGAAAAAGATGTAACATGGTAGGTATTTCATTTTCTGGTCAGGAGGGAGTGCTGATCAGCTATAAGCTCAGTCAGCAAATATACATGAAACAAAACCTCTAGACTCTAATTTAAAGTGATGAGATAGAAGGATTACAATAATGTACCTTCAAAGGGGCTCTTTTCTATTTGTTCATAAAAGTACCTGCAGGATTCAACTACTACTTGGCATGTGGTAAACACTTGGTTTCCTAATAAACAAAAGACTAAAGGCAAAGTGGTGCATGCCTGCCAGCTCCTCTGAAAATGTTAGCAGCCCTTTACAGCTAGGATAAAAGGTTTGTGTTACTATATACCGACCCACCTGACAACTAATTTTAACATGCATCCACACGCCACCAACTCCTGGTCTTTGCTGCCCTACATTCACTGGATAAACAATTGTACAACCCAAAATATCACTTCTAGAATCCTGGTGTGGTAGAAAAGAACAGGCTTTGTAGTTAGTCAGACCTGGATTTGAGTACTGGCTCCATCACTTATCTGACCACCAGCAAAAGTTTTAACTTCTCTGATAGTCAGATTCCACCTCTGTAAATTGGGGATTAACATGCTTAACTCAAAAGGTATTAAAGAAGGGTCTGGTGTATCACTTAAATTTAGTGGGGTAAACCTCATCATGTGCTTTGCCATTGCTTCAAAAAGATTCATGTATATGGACATGACCTCAGGGAATGTTATGACAGCAAAGAATTGCGAGCATTAGGTCTTACTACAAATAATGTTTGAGTAATGCAGGAAAAACTAATCTGGGTGGCACCTTAAAATGTAAACCCACTCTTTACAGTTAAAATTAAAACGTGTTATTTTTTGGCACTTGTTTAAAGAAGTTAATTCATTCCTGACAAAAGCAGTTTGGAAAAATAACTTTAACCCAGTTTAAAATATATGAGAATCTTAAAATTAACCTAACTTTAGGGTTGAGGGAGAGGAGTTTCTAAAATATAAAGATATGTTAACCTTGTTTGTTACTGTAGACTGTATATTTCTGTCTGAATGCATAATAGATCTGAAAATGTCAAACAATAATATGGGTCACGTCTGAATACATGGTATTTTGGATATAATCTGGTTAATGAGTCAAACTGGGTTCTCACTCAGCAAATATACATGAAACAAAACCTCTAGACTCTACTTTAAAGCCCTCCAAAGAGGAATCTGGGTTTCCTTACTTGTCTGTGAAAAATCATGCCAAGGTAGGTAAACATTTTCTGCGTAGAGTCTGCATATTAGTGACAAATTAGAAGCAAATTCAAGGACAGGAATGCTCAAGGGGGATGGTGATTCCAGACTTCATGATTCATTTCAAACTTGGAACAGCTTAGGAAACTATGATAACTATCAGCCACATCTTAGAGAAGAGCAAAAGATCCCCTTTTCATGCAAAAAGGAAAAGTGAGATCTATTGATCATTCAGAGAGCTACAGAAATAATGAATCTTGTCTTTTTGAAGATCCTTGAGATATGTGAAATCACTTAATCCCAGTTTTTGTCATAGAAAAAATACATTTTAACAGAAAGATACTGTATTTGCTATAAATAGTAGTTGCTGTTTATTTCTGATTTACATGCATTCATTCAGATAATTTCATTAAAGCCTCACAACAACCATGCTAGGTTGTTGACAGAAATAATGACAGAAATATTGCTAGGTTCACTTTACAGATGAGGTAACTGAGGTACTGAGATAATTAAGCAGAAGGAAGCACTGGAATTCATATCCACTTTAGTCTTTCTCCGTATCATGCTTCTTACTATATTATGCATTATCTAGAGCAACTACACCACACCACCCGACTTCCCCCAAAAAACCAACAAAGTATTGCTTGGGGAAACTGTTACTTTTAAGCATTGCTTTAATTGATCTAAAATAGTTTTCTAATACCTCAAGAGGAATATGTCAATGAAGTAAAGATTTAAAGAAAACAATTACCAAAAGAACTATGTTAAGAGTTTCTATAAAGTGGATACTGTTGTTCTGTAAGTTCCAGGTTAAACGAAGGTTGTGGAACTTATCTGGACAATGTCCAACTAAATTAGACATTAGACATATGGTTAGAATACCAAAGCAGGGTCCAGTGTGTCCTTTCCGTTAAAACATCAGAGCTTTCCAATGACACAGTTAAAAAAATTAATTAATAATAATAATAACAACAACAAAAATGCTTTGCCCAGCACACCCTGAAACACCTGAGGACTGTGTGGAATTTTACAATTAATACTTACTTCCCTAATATCATTGTAAAAAATAAGGCTAGATATATGTTTATACAACTCTTTTATCTCTTTTGTCTCATTTTCCACTCTTTTAAAATCACTTGTAAAAATGATTTAAATAATCACTTCACATTCTACTAATCAGATACTATTTGTCCCAAATTGTTGGAATTTTTGCTTATTCCCTGTTCGCTGTCAAGTTTTTTGGTTTATTCACAGCAAGGAGTATTAGTATTGGAATTTTCTCCCCAGTGACTGGTTCTCTCCCTCAGACTTTAGAGACATTCAGTAATCATGCCAAACACTCGTCTTTATCTCTAAACAAGTTCCACCCAAATGCCACTGAAAGGCAGCAGGACCCTGTGGGCTCCCCCAAACCTTGCCTCATGTTCATAGAACAGCTGAAGTCCCTCAGGCCTCCCAGAGTCAAAGAAGAGCAGGCTCAAGCAGTTGAATAGGATAAGCCTGCAGGAACTGGGGGATGGTGATGACTCTAGACACCTATCTCAACAACTGAGATTATTCTGTCATTTCCCTGTAATACTTTCATGGCTGAACAGAATCTCTGGAGATGTTTTTTTTTTTTTTTGGCAGGGTGCTGGGTCCACTAAGATTGTAGGCATTCTGATTAAGCGCACTTTCCTTTTTGCTACCAAGGCTGTTGCCCACAGGATCTAACTCTGCCCCTCCCTTGATTAGAAACCAATTACGCTTACCTAAGTTGTAGGAGGCAGCAGTAGAGAAGATATAAGAACTGGATAGAACCTGCCGAGTCCAAGATGGTGTAGGATTTGACTTCCAGTGGACCTTGAGCCTCATTATACACTCATTGTAATATATTAGCATGCTAAATGACACACCTACTAGTGCCATGACAGTTGACGATTGCCATAACAACCACGAAAGGCCATAGGAGAACTGCAAAACTCAAACAAAGACTGATTGGCTCCCTCATACCCAGAATGAGGACATAATGGTGGAAGTTTCTCATAAAAGTCCACGTGACCCAACCCTGGCAGGAGCTGTCCCTACTGCCCATCTTGGCTGACGGGCTCCCCATTAGAGCACCTCTTCCTAGCTCAGTGCCTTTCTTCCCTTCTCCCTGCTCTACTTCCCTTTACCCTTCTGAGCAATAAAGTGGCTGTTCACTTAGTCCCTCTGCCCCTGTGCGAATTCTTTCACAGCAGACGGCAAGAACCTACACTTTGGCGGGCTTCCTGATTTAGGGGTCCCTTCACCCACTAACACCACGATTCTCCCAGTGATATCTGGTTTAGGGAATTAATCAGCACCAGCCAAATGATGAAATAGTTCTTTACTAGTTTTATCTAAATATGAAGAAATATATAGCACTGTCATTATAAACAAGACCTTGGGCTTTAATTCCTTTTCCACCATCCCTTAATGGTATAAACTTAGATAGGTTACCTGGCATTTCTGAGCCTATTTTCCTCATCTATATGGATATTAATAGCACCTACCTCATGGAATTGTTATGAAGATTAAAAAACATTATGTACATAATAAAAACCTAAGCATGAGATCTGCAAAACAGTAAGTACTAAATTAATGTTAACCATAATGGTGATGATGATGTTTAAATTAGCATAAGAAACAGATGTTACATAAAAGAATGCTTAAAAATGGGGGGGGGAATGCAAATATGTGTATTTCTTAATCACCTTATCTCATTTATCAATATGTTGTAAGCTCCCTGAGGATATGTGAGACTTCTTCTTTGACTTTGTATCTCTAACATCTAGTACAATGCCTGGAACCTGGAAGACACTCGGTAAATGTTGGTTGAATGAATGTATTCTCTTAGGTGTTGGTTAATTCACCTTGGCAGTACTTAGCAGTTTCGAGAACAAGAATTATGTCTTTGCGAATTCCCTTTGGAAGATGAGAGAACACCTGAGGAAGGGGATGGGAAAGAGGGAAAGCAGCTGAATCAGTGTTCTATGGCAAAATCTTGCTATGTAACCCCAGTCCAATAAGTGCTTTATAACTGTTCTTGTTCTGAAATCTCATTCAATTTGCAGTTTCTGAGGCAGTTCCACAGGCCATTTTACTCAAAAAAAAAATATCATATATTCTAACCTTACGATAGATCAATATTCAAAAAACTGGATGGAATTTTCCCTTTGGAATCTACCAAGGATGAAAAGAATTGCTGAATTCTCCTAAAGAGGCCAACGTTAGGGAGGAGGGTGTTGCACAGCGGCAGAGCGCATGCCTAGCTAGCATGTACAAGGTCCTAGGTTCAATCCCCAGTATCTCCACTAAAAAATAAATAAACCTAATTACCTCTCCCCAAAAACAACAACAAAAAGAGGTCAATGTTAACACACTTTTTAACTGCTTCTTGTACATTCTCAAGTCAAAGTACCATGAAGCAATACAAACAAACGTACATGACTCAAACATAACACAGATACCTGTGTCATTGCTCAGTGCACCATGTAATATCATGTTACACTCATTGCAAGAGAGAAGTAAAGTCACATCTGACCATGTATGGTTCAAGTCAGGATATCTACTTATGACATGACAATAATTCAGCAATACAATGATCTTGCCAAAAGAGCTTTTCAGAGGGTGACCAGAGAGTGATGCTTTCTCTAGAGGAAAATCTCATAATACGAGTAGCAACTGACATGTACTTCTAGCTATAAAGCTTATTCAGCACATCCCACAGCCACTGCTCTGCCTTGTGAACTTTCATAACCTTACTGTGTTATGCACACTATGAAGCTTGTAACTGATACCTGTGTAGAAGTAAATTTACAGCCTGTCCCTCAGATAGTATAGAAGCACTAGGGCCAGAACTGTTCTAAATACAGTAAATATGTTGATTCTTTTAATCCTTGTTTTTCAATCTCTATTTTATCTTTCCGCTCAGTGTACAGACTCACTAAGAAGATTACATAAAGTTCCAAGTACTGTGCCTGAAACCTAGTTAGGGCAATTAAGTAGTACAACTATTATCCCTATCTTGTAAATAAGGGAATTGAGAGAGAAAGAAGATTAAAAAAATTGCTCATCTGGTTTGGGTTCTTAACGATTATTATATTTCCTCTCAAATTCATGGCATACATTTTTGGGGAGTTGGGGGGATCTCTTTTTACCTAGGCAATACTATGTTCCTAATTTTATTTTCATTTTACCTAGAATGTTTAATTACTCCTAATTAATATTATTTTGTTAAAATTAAATACATCTTTATGCAGAACTTGGAGGGTTTAAATAGCTTTTATTGGTATAACAATGGTGTACTATCAGAGATACTATAAAATGTACAAAAAGCCAGTCTCCTTTGAGACATGGCAACTGATTAAATTTTCTTGACACTCACGAGAAGCAGATCTTATTATGTAAATAAGCACCTCTTCGTTGCTGGATTTTACATTTCCAAGTTTCTGCTCCATCCGCCTATCTGATTCACTGTCACTAATGCAATACACTGAGCATGGCACTTTGACTCTTAGTCTTATTTTACTCATCTAAAAAATACAAAACAAGGCATGTCAATTTCATGGAGTTGCTGTGACGATTAAACAAGGCATCAGATTTTTAAGCAGGGGAGTGACATAATCAGCTTTACATTTTAAAAGAACACTGGGCCACCACAGAGGAAATGTATTAGAGAGGGATAATACAGGAAATGAAAAGTCAGATTCAGAGATAAGTGGTCTCAGTACCCTCTGCAGTAGGGTACTGGCAATTAACTTGGAGGGAAATTATGGATATTTAGTTGGACATTTGGATGTGGAATCAACCACATTTAGGTATTACAGGGAGTTAGGGATAAAAAAATAGAAAAGAAGGATTCTAAGTTTCTGACATCGGCATCTGAGTAAATCAAGGTATCAGTCACTACCCCTAGGAAGGCTGAAGGAAGAGCAAATCTCATGGGCAAACAGTCAGATTAAAAATTCAGTTGAGGGTACACATTAGGTTTGAGACAGCAAGGTGTGATGTCAAGCAGGTCATTGGATAAATGGGTTTGAACCTCAAAAGAGATATATATCTCAGCTGGATACATGTATTTGGTACATTAGTAGTTTTTAAGGCTATGAAAGCAAATGAGATTTCCTAGAGAAATGTAGGCTGAAAAGAGAAAACAGAACCAAGCCCTGGGAACTTCAAACTTCATTGTTGTTTTAAAAGCTATTAATATTTATTCAAAATTTACTTTGCACTAGGCATTATGCTAAATGTGTAATATAGGTTATCTAAATCACAACAATCCAATCTCCTGTTTAGTTTCCTAAAGCTTTAAATGAGTTAAGTGATCTACTTAAGGTCACATAGCTGGTAAGTAGAAAAGCAGGACTTTACTCTCTGAAAAATGACTCAGACTACTAATACAAGAACTGACAAAAGATTAAATAAGGTATGTGAATCTCTAAGAAGAATAATTGGCACATGTAGGGTACTTGCAAATTATAGTTATTCTTATTGATTTTTAATAAGGTGCAGAGTAAATAAATTTAATGGATTGACCATACTTTTATAAGACGTCTATCATGTATGTATATTTAATTACCTTTCTGTATGTAAATATTTTATCATACCAATTAGGTTGCTAAATAGTTCAGATAGATTCAAAGTCAATTAAAAATGTACATGATTTAAAAAATACTGCAGTAAGACATTTATTGAAGACAGTTCGGAAAACAGAAGAAAAATAAGCAATAAGATCCCCACAAGAAAATCATATTTTTGTATCTACTCTTAATATTTAGTATATTTTATTTCTGTTTTCTGTACATAGAACTTTCCTGAAGAATAATGAACCATATCAAATATGTAATTTTATATTTCTTTTTAAATCTGACATTACACAATAAGCCTTTTTCTATTTTACTACAGTCTTTGCAACAATTTAATGACTTTCATTCCTATAGTAATAGATTTCTCTAGTTTATCTAATCATTACTTTTTTATGAACATTTAGGCTGTTAACAATTGTAGATTATACAGAAGTCTGTATAAATCTCTCTCTCTCTCTTTCAGCTTTAACATTATTTACTCAAGAGAGAGTTGAAAACTAATTACTAGGTAAAACACTTCCAATTTATTCTAGAATCCTGCACCACATTATATACTAAGCTTACTTTTATTCTCCACAGTGCCTAATAGAGTGCCACATATAAAGTGGGTACTTTGTAAACACATATTACTATAATGATTAATAAAATAGATGAGAAAATTTCACCAAATGATTATTGTGACTACTGTCACACTGTTTTAATCTCTCAGTATATTAAATCAAATTCACAAAGAAGTCAACATCATTGTAAATATATAACAAAAGAATATCCCTAATAAAATACCTTAAAAGTATAATGAACTGTAGACACACAAAATACTGTTATTTATATGTGTGGTTCTCTAATTTCCAGTTTGTAGGATTTCAGCACAAGAAAGAATTCTTAGGATTTCTTTACAACCTCTTGTCAGTCAAAAAATCAAACACTCGAAATGACAGAAAGAACTGAGCTGCTTTTAAAGAAATACTTCAAAATAATTTTTAAAATATAATTTTAAAGGCACTATGCTTAATGGAAAATCATATGTAAAGGATTGGTTCAATACAAAATGAAAATGAATATTCAACTATCCCAAATACTATGCTCCAATTTTGCCTTCTCTTCCTGCCACCAGTTTCTCCCGAACCAACCATCACATTCATTGGTAAGTAATGTTTTAATCTTAAATTCAAAGTTCCGTAAGGCAGTTATATATTCAGAGTACTTTTAATGAATATTGGCCATATTCCAGGCATTGTGCTAAAAACAATTCTAAACTAATTGCAAGTTCCTAAATGTCCCATGCTCTTTCTCCTCTGGACCTATATGCACATGCTGTTACCCTGCCCACTCCTCTTGTTAACTGGCTAACTGCTACTTTTATTTCCAGTTTCCGTTAGATGTAATCTCCCCTAAAAAGCTACCCCTTACACCCATAAATGTGTTAGATGCCCCTCATATTGTGCTACTACAACCCCTGTGCTTATTCCTTATCGTATTATATCATAAACTGCCTGTGAACTTTTGTGTCTTCTCCTCTAGACTGTAAATGCCGAGAGGAGAGATGATTTGCCTTTCCTATAAATTAATAGGATCCAAGTTACTCTGATAATGTACACTCTTGTGTGTTGTGCTTATAAATGTTAACTGTCTTGAGATTAGCTGGTATACATGGCACAATTTCACAATTATAATTCGCTCTAGTTTCTTAGGCATTTTATTTATTCCTCTGATTAAACTGAAAGCTCCCTGGGGCCAGGGTTCTTGTCTTAACTGTTTTCTATAACCTCCAGAATGCTAGGAGAGAATACTTAATTACTGATGAGTGGTCACATTGGACACAATCACAATTCTAATAATACCATTACTAAAGCCTAGTTCACTGGCAATCTAATAACACTATTCAATCTCTTCTCTAAGAACTGGGAATTCGATAGCAAGGTAAATGGTATAATCCATCAGAAAAGCAATGTCTTACTATTTTCCAAGGAGCAAAAAACACCCATCTTCAGGAATCCTATTTCTCAGATCTCTCTTAAAATATAATCAAAAAATCAGAGACTACTATTATGAAGATGTTTATAACAGTTTTATTCTCTTTTTTGTAAACAGTTAAAGCTTCACCAAACGGGAAATAACTTTGTTCCTACACAAGATTTTCCTCCTGTGGTAGGATGCTACTAGATACAAGTCCTGGCCCTTCTTGGCCCATTCGTAAATTCACTGCACCCTGAATGAGGATTAAGGATGACTTACCCATCTTCAGTTTTGGTAAAAAGTAAGCTGAGCATGTGTGGCCCACCTTCACCCTTCTTTGTCTTGGGAGCAAGTGGGCCATAGAGAGCATCTGTTCCCCAAGGGTATGATCTCCATCACTGCTGAGATCGGGCATGGTCCATTACTGGTTGTAATTGGGAAAAGGGTAGCACGGGGAAGGAGTCTGCTAAATTGCAAGGTTTAGTTAGAGACCCATCTGGCTCTCACAATAAGCTCCATGTTCCAACCTGGGCTTAATCAGTAATAAAGGTAATATTTTGGCTCCATCTGCCAGTCTTTTGTTTTATTTCTCAAATTACTCAAAGCCCGGGCAGAGAAGAGGAATGCCATTTATTGGCTTCCCTCAGAGACCAACAGATGGGAATATGCATAAGTGAAAATAGTTTTACTGTTTTAGTAGTGAAACTATAAGTGATGCTTATCTTCTACTTTCCTAAATTTTCATTATTGTGTTGTAATATCTTTATTCTTCGGGAAAAAAAAAAAAAAAGAGAGGGGTTGTAGGAAGGCTAAAGCAACAACAAAAAAAAAAAACCCAAAACAAACCAAGGTTATGTTTGTACTATATATCAGCTTAATCTTTCATCACAACACCTGCTTGACAATAATTAAGCTGAATTTGAAAAGTGAAACAACAAATTAAAAACACACAAGGTTTTTACAAACTAAACTAAGAATGCAAAAATATGTGCCCATTTTTAAGGTTCAAAAGGCATGCATAGGTACTAAGGATAGTCTCATTTTTTCAAAATGGAAGAGGAAATCTGATAAGTCTTTTTAAAATTCCAGAAGGCAAGACATTTTGGAAGAAAAGGACCACTTCTCTAGAGATGTCTGTTAAACTCAACAGGATTTTAAATATCATTATCACTAGTTGGCAGAGAAAGGATCCAATATGTCACCGGAAAATATGTCCCTAAATGAAGCAAATGAGAGCAGTAGAAGTTTGGTCTAAAACCAGACCAGCAATTTGGCTTCCCTGAGGCTCAGGTCTGGAAGGAAGAGCCAGACTTCCACCCTAGAACTCTTACCTCCTACAGCTCTGCTGTTTCCATCTTATTAGTTCCCATAAACCCCATGTCTGTCTTGAAAGTTTGACAGCTTCATTACAAAGGATCTCAAAGAGAATTTACAAGAGCGCAACATAATTCCTCTATGTAAAAAAAGAAATTAGTGCCTGAGAGCAGTGTATCTACCACAGGGAAGGGCCCTTAGGTGGAGTTCGCTTAGCAATATATTGACAGTTGCTGCACAACACTCCTTACTCATGAAATCCCAGAAATTTTATTTTGTATTCTGATACAAGAAGAAATACAGTAAGACAAATTTAAGCATAGCAATGGAAATATGAGAGTAGGCTAGAAACCTTTCAGATGAGGCAACTGATTAGATTTTCTTGACTGGTGAAGGAAAAAATATGAAAATATGCCATACCCTGATTATTAAATTTTATATTTTCACTTTTTTGCTCCATTAATCAGAGAGACTATACCTAACGTAATCCATCAAGGAGGGCATTTTGACTGCAAACATTAGTTTCATGATCTATGAAATGGGGAAAAAATTTCACAAAGTGAGGTTTAAACTAGGCAACTGGGCTGGCACAGTGCTTACCCGATAGAAAATACTCCAAAATGCCCATTATGTTTTACAATGTATAGGTGGCTTACTTTTGACAACCTTATTAACATAAATTATTTCCCTAAACTTCATATAGCCTAAGTGCTACCCACTTGCATTTCAAATCACTTTAAATTCGTTTTTTTTTTTTTTTTCAGTGATAGCTACTTTTTATTAGGTAAACTCTGAGCCTTTTACATGATTCCTCATGGACCCACTGAAGGCAGTTCTCTGTGTATTCCCATTTTCAGTTGATGAGAGGAGACTCAGCACTTGGAAGTTCTTTGGATTTGAATCCTGGATATGATGACTGCATACCTTGTGTATATTTCAGAAAATTCTCTCTGGAAGCTAGTAAAGAGGGAGCAGAGGAGGAGACATGGGAGTTCTTAACTCTTTTATTTGATCCTGTATATACAGTATCCAAGCACCTACACATTATCTTCTCTTGGCGACTCACAGTGTATCTTAGCATATTAAATGCTCTGAGAAGCTCTGTAGCAAAGAAATATGCCCTTGTGTTTAAATTTTTAAGGAGCTCTATTTTAATATCTCCTTGGGCAGTATTCCATGGAGCCCAGTAGAAAACAAGACACTAAAATATAGGAAGAGTCAACTCTTAATGGCAGAATTGTAGGTGGTTTTGTTTTTTTTTTTTTTCTTTTTGATAATTTCTCCTTAAATCTTAAAATTCCCATATTTTTACAGAGAAATCTTTGTTTTTAAAAAAGAGACTAGTTGACACTAAGACTATGTTTGTCAAGTACTTGTTATCACTATATTTCTGTCCCTGGATCCTAGTATCTTAGTTTCCTATTTGAGTAACTTGGGCTTTTCATCAGTAATATGGACAAATCATTTTCATAATACTTCTCATGGGAAATATTTTGAAATCCAAGTATAATGAAATGCTAACAAAGAAAAGCAGGGCATTTTGCTTTTGAGGCTCCTTTAAAACTTCAAATCTAAGAGTCAAGAGAGAGAGTCATTACATAAAGAATTGTCAGTTTGACTTTTCCAGGTTGAGGCATTCTAGTACTGACTTCATAGCTTTTGGAGTGAGAAGATTTAGCCTCAATGAATACTTGGGCTACTTCTCAGGTGTGTGATCTAGAATATAATGCATTAATAATCTCCCTGAAGCTGTATTTTCTTATCTGCAAAATGGGAACAAGGTCACTCATGCCTCAGGGTTATTGAAATAACTAAATGGGATAAGTCTCCGTTAAAGTGCTTGGTAAATGGAAGTACAAAATTCAATACAGAAATTATTTAAAAGAAAAGACCTCTTCTTTAAAATTTAGGAAGAAAAATCTAAGTGAAAAAAATAACAATGCCTCATGGCATCACTTGCATGTCTTAAGTATATGTCCTAAGTAACAGTCTTGCAAAAATCACCAGTAAATGTCAAACAGATGCTTCTTCTCTAACTGAAAGACATTCTGATTATTAGTAGGTGAAAATGTAGTTTCCCCTAAGTGAGAAACTACACTTTCTATTTGCTGTTATCTCCATGAGCCTTCTACCATTGTGCCTTAGAGATCCCTCTTCGCTTTCATTCATAGTAAGTAAAATGTGCAAAAGTGGCCTGATAATAGGCTACTCATTTATTTTACTAAAGACTGGTGATAGTTTTCTCAGCTTCCATAGTGTTTTCTCACTTTTCATAAAGCAGTACCTTTTTTGACCTTCAATACATAACACAAAGCAATCATTTTTCGCTTTTTCAATATAAAAGCACCTATTGTCAAACTGTCAGAATAAAAATGACTATATTCCAAGAGTAATGAATGTTAATGAAAAAACTAGCAGTCTTTCACCTCTTAATCATCCATTGTTTATTAGTCTTCCTTATAACATGCCAAACCACAAGTCTAAATTCCTAAAAAATGGGTATATTCCATATGCAACACAGGAAATTCCAACAAAATAAATGAAGACTAGGGAAGAAAAGATCACTTACTATCATGGATTCTACTGCTATACTTAATATCAGGCTGACCAGAGAGAGACTTTAACAATGCTCTTTTCTGCTCTGTGAAATCTAGAGAAATGTGAGAAATAACCTTTAGACTTTTCTGTATTAATTATATATCCACTTTTAAACCTTCAGACAACTATCTGTGTTACCCTGTAATTATTTAGCTAAGATATGCCACATCTCTAGGTTTCAGTTCTGTCATCTGTAAATATAAAAAAGCTATAAATATCTATCAACAGGGAAAAAGTTTTATGTAAGTTTAGGTCTATCTATACAATGAATTTTGCAGAGCCAATAAAAGTGATAAAGATGAATACTCCAACAAAATGGAAGCCGGACTTTTATGGGAGAAAATTATGATAAAAAATTACCTGTATATTAAAATTAGAATTATGCATAAAATACTTAAATAGACAACAATCTAAGAAGATCATAGAGAAATGAATAATGTTTTGTCGTTCTCTCTGTTGTTACTTTTAAAATATCTAATACCTAAAAATCTTCCCCTTACCCAGTAAAATAAAATAAAGAAGTTAAGCTACTTGATTAGAATTAAAATTCCATGACCTTATACTACAATGATATGCATACATATAGTTAACTATATATGTTAACTATACTTAAGAATTTTGTGTACATTGGTCTTTCCCTATGAATATATTATGACAATTCTAAAGAAGAGATCTATGTGTTTTACCCCCTTTCAATCCTCTGAAACACTAGTTGTTGAGGACTGAGCATACATAGAATGCTTACAGATTTAGGGATTCAGGATTGGCAGCATCTATCCTATGGTGAGTTAAATTATTGCCAGTGTCCTGGTACTGAGATAGATAGATAGATAGATAGATAGATAGATAGATAGATAGATAGATAGATAAAATATCTCAGAACCCAGTTCATAACCTTTAAAAAAGGAATTAGCGTATTTTAGCAGCATTTGTTTAATATATGTATTCCTAAATAAGCTGTATTTCCTAGAGGGTAGAGATATATCTGCTGTATTGATTACACTGTCTCTAGCACCTAGCACTATGGAAGACTAACCACAAGTATTTGCTGTAGTACTAGATCAAAATTTCTCAACCTGAGCACTACTGACATATTAATTCTATGTTGTGTGTGTATGTGGTTGGGGGAGGCACTGCACTGTTGGATATTTAGCAGCATCTCAGGTTTCTACTCACTATATGCCACCAGATTCTCAATAAACATGTGGTAATTGTCAAAATTATTTAAATATTTAGTTGTGATACATGCCTGGTTGTAGAAGTGCTCCCAGAACTCTCTAACAGCATGAAGTGTGGGATTGATATAAGCAGGAAAGTAAACTACTATTCTTAAACAAAAAGGATTGCCATCAGTAGTTTAAGCACTCACCAAGTATCCAGAGCTTTAAATAGTTTCTACAAAGACTTTACAGTATCTAAAAACAAGTAAAATTTGTAACTTAAAAGAAAAAACTGTGGGGGGAATATAATGGGAATAAACCTAGTTATATCAAAGGATAGTTAAACAAAGGATTATAACAAGGCAAAAAAAAAATCTCACTAATGGTCTAATATCCAATACATTGCCAGATTCCTAATCATCTGTCTTATAATCCATCTACTGTGAACCTATGGTGGGAATCTCTACACATGAGGAATTGTTAGGAGTCTCTCCTCACCTTAGCTAGATGTTCAGTCTTTCCAATTATTAGTGTCCATGATGCTTAAATTTTGGCAGATACAGAGGACCTTTCAACAACTCCATCCTTCCTGGGAATAGAGAACTGATCCACTACATCATTATACACACACACACACACACACACACACACACACACACACACAATGCACAAATACTATGGGTAAAAAGGCTCATGAAGTCTTTATTGAGAGCAAAGAAGGAATTTAAAGTACATGTTTAAAAACATTCCTACTAGAGCTCTATCCTAAATCCCTGTTGCCCTCATACTCTAGTCACCTTGGCTAGATCACATAGAAGAAAATATTAAAATTCCTCTTTTCCTAAAGCAGAAAACAGCACTAGAGACTAAAGAACATGACTTTGTCTTTTCTTTCTTTATGCCTTACCTATACCCTCAAACTTTCCAGAGTCAAAGGTACTTCCCAAGATAATGTTAACCCAGTTCGAAGTTTCACCAGAGAGAGAGGGGCAAGAAGCAACAGGATGGCATTTCCAAAACTGTCTCAATGCACTCCTCTCACCAAAGGTTTCAAACATTTCCTTCCACAGGAATCTGCTTAACAACTTATTAAGTAACCCAAATGTGTAGATACGTATACCATGAAAATTCCCCCATAATATGAAGTATAGTAAATTAAAAATGAGTTCATTTATTAATTCATCAATTCATTCATCTTACAAACTGAATGCAAGTTTAGCTATATCCCAAGAACTGTCTGAAGAACTAGGAATGCAGGAATGAATTAACAAAACAGACACAGTACTCTGCTCTTGTTCCAGAAAAACATACAAAAAGGTATAGCTGAGAAATCAGACCTGAGTTCAAATTCTAATCCCAAAATTTACTAGCTATATAACCTTGGCTTGTCATTCTAAATCTCCCTTTTCTAACCTGTAAGATGGAACTAATCGTATCAGAGCTTATGGTAACAGTAAAGAATATATTATATTGTATGTGAAAGTACACAGGATAGAATTAGCACCCAATAGACACCCAATAAGTGTTACTACTCCCTCAAACCATCTGGTAATATAGTTTCTGAGTGTCATTTGAGAGCTCAATAGCTTTTATGCTGTATAATATCAACCAAAAGGGTTAATAAGCAACACATATGAAATTATAAATAATGCTGCAACAGCTAGAAAGAGACACTTCTCAGCAGAAGAAATTTTAGAAAGAATGGCTAGAAAATCACTCCCTTGAATCAAGATGAAAAGATTGACTATGTTTGCTCCAGGACTGAAAATCAATATGCCAAAAACAAAACAAAACAAATCAAAACAAAACAAAACAATAAGAATGTTCCCTAATGTTGAAAATGTCATTATAAAGGCCAACAAGGTATAATGAAAGTTCTTAAGTGACAAAAATCAGATAGGCATGGGAATACATGGAAAAATGAACAAACACTGTCCTGGGGAGTTCACAGTCTATTTCTGAATATCAAAAATTACATTCTGTAATATAAAAATGAATCTTACTAACTAAAAAGTGATTGTCTTTGAAATCAAGGTAATTTCTTTATTTGAAACTTCAACTTAAAAAGAACATAAATATTAACTGACAAAACAAATAATTTTAAAAATAAATATAGGCCTACATGAAGAGTCAAACTTTGTATATAACTTTTAAAACCATGGACCTTATTTGTTCATTTTAACCAGATACACATAATAGAAATTTGGCAATAAATTTATAAGATATACTGGTGAATGTTTTGATTTACTTCTAATTACTTAACAGTTGTTAAAAATGGTTTAGCAGTATAATGACTGATATAAAGACTAGAATAACTAATATTTATTTACTGTATGCAAATTGCTTACTAAGCAGCACACCTTTGAATCTGGTACCTTGTGTTGCTATCAGCAATTTTTAAAAGGAGAAAATTTCATAAGTTTTCCATTATATTATCAGTTTGGGAGATCCAATAATTGCAATATTGGAAGGGTCCTATGAAACGTACTTTAGTTGCCTGTGACCTGGCAGGTAAGTGGAAATCCAACAACCTTCCTTCACTGTATGGTCCTGTGTTTAGTTGTCTCTGAAGCTCAGAATCACTCTCCTGTATCTAAATAAAGCAAATAAAGCCCTTCTTGAATCAACTTATTTATGACTCTATATCACCTGCTATTTGACCCTACTGATTCCACTACATTGTGCTTTTAAAATTTTTTTCTACATCGTCCTCTCTGTTCCTGTTAGGCTTTCTTCTCATCAAAAGTAAGGAAATGAATCTGAGGCCTGAGTTCTAGTGCCAATGAAGTGATCTCCCAGCAATGTGATTCTGTGACTCTGAGGAAACCACTTTACTTCTATGGCCTGTTTTCTCTTTGTAAATTGACAGAATTGGACTTAATTATAATTCAGATGCCTTTCAATCCTGCCAGTCCAAGATTTCCATGAGGCCTGATGAGCTGCCATCCGCTTAAGCAGTAGGGGAAAAAAGACAGTCATATAAGAGATCCAGATTGTATTACAGGCTCTGCTAACTTGGAAAAACTGTGTCGCCTCTCTGAGACTAATTTGGTTTGTCTTTCAAACAAGTATAATTATGCCTGTCCTGTTACCTCACAGGGTAAACGATTCAATGAGATAAAGATACAGGTTAGTAAATAATGTAAACTTTATCCTTACCAATATTTTAGGACCTGGCAGATGCAGGTAGGTGAAAAGATACATATTATTACTTAGAAAGTAAAACTGAGATAAAATTACAAAAATATGGATCAATTAGCTAATGAAAAGAGAAATTCATTTATCTCCCTAATGACTGGCACACACTGAAGTCTTTAACTATATTAAAAACTAAAACAAGTTAAATTTGGTATCTGAGTAATTAGAAGAGCAAAGAACAATGGACTAGATTCTAACAGTACTTCTATCATAAAATAGATGAGTGAATTACTTCGGATAAAACATACTCTCATAATCTTTTGTGAAATATAGACACTTAAACTTATGCAATCACACCTAGAAGAAATTTTTTCTGCATTGTAAATTTTATTTTTAAATATGTATTTTTAAATTTGGAGAGAAGGACAGACAGAGGCAGATAGATAGAAATTCTACTTTGACTATAATGGACTAGTTTGTAACATTCCAAGCCTCCTGCTGAGAAAAACTCAAAAGGCTGGATTATCACAAAATGTCTGAAGTCCTCAAAAAGCCACCAAGGCAGCTAGGACTTGAGAGGCCAGGATACCTGAGAGAAGAAAACTCACTGAGATTGGTCTAAACAGAAAGCTGAGCAGAAAACAGCTGCTTTGTAAACCATTTGGCAGTCTCAAGGACTGGGAAAACAAAAAGTGGAGTTCAGGGTCATAAAGAAAGCTAGGACTTGAGGATCCAAGATCCTGCAGTGAGGTAAAGTGTGAAGAAATAAGGTCAGCACTCTGTGCTATTTTTTCTCTCAAGGCAATTCCTCAGGAGAACAGGGATGAGACTAAGAGTTGAGAAGAGTGAAGCCTCTGAGAAACTAAGCAGAACTTTTAAAAAATCACACAATCCTCAGGAGACAAAAACTAGACTTCAGGGATCACTGATGAGGAAATGCACTGATAAGCATTACAGAGTTAAGGTTAGGGTTAGGGATAGTGATAGAGGCAAACTGAAAATAGACCACCCTCATAAAAACTAAAATTTTGTCCTCAATTCACCCTAGCCCATAATTGGATTAAAGTGATAGACCCCTAATCTATCTTCAGGTTAGAAGCAAAATACAACCTAAGGGAAGATGATGTCATTCAGATTATCCATAATTTTTCATATATAATAGCTGTCATCCAATAAAATACTTAACAGCTTGCCAAAAAACAAGAATAAAAGAAAAAGTAGAAAACAGAACAGACCCACAGTTCAGAGACTGGAGTTACTAGAAATGGCCGTTGAAATAACCACGGTTGATATGTTTAAGAAAACAAATGGTATCCATCAGATATAAGTACATGTCTGTATATATTTTGTACACCAGTAGAAAGATTATTTAGAATTCAGTTTTAAAAAGTGAAAAGATGAAGAATTTCTCCAGAGTACTAGATCTATGGAAAAGAATCAATAGAAAGAAATTCAAGAACTAAAAAGTTCAATATACGAAATTAACAATTTAACTGGTGGGCTTAAAACTGAATATGACTCAGCAGAAAAGATGGCTAGTGAACTGGAAGAAAAGTTAAATCCAAAATGAAGCATTAGAGGGAAAAAGAATTAAAAGTTACTTTAAAATGCTTTAATCACATATAGATCATAGTGAAAAGAACTAAGTATGTGTCAATGGATCCTAGAGTTGGAGGAGAGAGAGAATGTGGCAGAAGCATTACATGATATATAATGATTGATAAACTCTCAAAATTGACAAAAGACAGAAAATCACGATTCAAAAAGTGTTACTAATCCCAAGTAGGGTAAGCACACAAAAAAACCACACCATGCTGTATAAATCAAACTACTGATAAGAAATGACAAAGAGAAAATCTTAAAAGCTTTCATTAAAGGAACGAAAATAAGGTGACTAATTTTTCATCAAATACTTTAATAATCTTTAAAGAATTAACAGTCAAACTTGAATTTTGTATTTAGTGAAAATTTCATTAAGAAATTTAGGCAAAATAAAGATATTTTCAGCAAACAAAAACTGAGAGAATCTGTAGTAAGAGAAATACTAAGGAGACTTCTTCAGATAGAAGGAAAATGATTCTGTAAGGAAGCAAAAGAAATGCAGAAAGGAATAAAGAGCAAAAAATAGACTACGTATGTGGGTAAGTATAAAAAAATATTGGCTACATAAACAATGATTGTTATTTGAAGTCCTTAGAAGAAAATCTATAGCTTTAGAAACAAATACACATTTTTAAAATTTAAAAATCAAATTTTTCATCTCAGGAAGCTAAAAAACACAGGAAATAAAATTCAAATACAGTTGAAGAAAGGAGATAATAAAGATTAAAAGACAGTGACTAGTGAAATATAAAGGTAGAATTTTAGAAATCAAGAAAACCTAAAATTGGTAATTAGAAAATATTTTGATTTAAATTTATAACCACCTAGTATGACTGATCAAGGAAATAAATTACTAACTTCTGGGATGAAAAGTAGACCATCAGTTCTGATTTTACAGAAGACATTATAAACAACATAATGCCAATTAAAGCTAAAATTCAGTTGAAATGGAGAAATCCTAACAAGAAAACTTATCAAAATTGACATAAGAATAAATAGGAAATGTGCATTTTCCAATGTCTAATAACAAACTGAATTGTTAATATAAAACCTGTTTTAGAATGAAGTCTCCAATACAAAATACTTGAGGTGAATTCTGCCGGAATAATAAAGCAAGAATAAATGTCAATTTTAAACAAACTTCCATAGAACAGAAAGAGATAAAATATCTCCCAACTTATTTTGAGGCCAGCATAACTTTGACACCAAAATGACAAAAAATTTACAAAAATGGACAAGATAAGGCCAATTTTTTTCTCACTAACCTGGAAGAAAAAAAAAAAAACAAACAGAAACAGCAAACCCAAACAGGTATGTCTGAAAAGAATAATGCTCATGAACAAGTTGGGTTTATTTAAGAAATACAAATTGTTTTAACTTTAAAAACTCAGCCAATGCAATTCACTATGTTAACAGAAAAGACAAAAAAAATTATATGATCATCTCAATAGATGCAGAAAATGCATTTTATTAAAGTCAACACTCATTCATATTTTTAAACAGTCATACCAAGCCAGGAATAGAAGTGAATTACTTAAGTCAGAAAATATTTTTTAAATACATTAATGTGAAATATTGAAATATTCTGCCTTAAGATTGGAATGTCAGCTGTCATCACTTCTATTCAGTATTGTACTGGAGATTTTAGCTGATGCAATAAGAAGAGATTTAAAAATTAATAGATTGAAAAAGAGAAAATAAATCCTCAGTTTTCTCAGCTAACCGGATTATGTAATAGTAAACCTAAAAGAATCTATAGATAAAACATTGTAAGTGTAAGTGAATTTAGCAAGTTTTCTATATACAAAGTCAATGTACAAACATCAATTGTACTTTTTAAAATATATCACGAAAAATAACTGAAAAATACAATTTAAAAATGATACTATTTAAGACAGCATTAAAATATATCATATCTCAATGAATAAATATAATGAAAAATGTTCAATACCTCTATACAGCATATTATAAAATACTATTAAAAGAAATAAACTCTAAATAAATGAGGATATATTCATGTACATGCATATCATGGTGGTGAACTATATGCTCAAATTTTTATACGTAAATTCTTCCTGAGTTGTTCCACAGATTCAATCAATTCACCATCAAAATCTCTGAATGTTTTTGTGGAAATTGACAAATTGATTCTGAAATGAATATGGAAATGCAAATAGCCAAGAATTGCCAAGAAAACTGTGACTAAATATAAGGACTAAGCCTAAGGACTTATACTACCAGATCATAAAACTTATTATAAAAAATAATTAAGAAAGTGCTGTGTTTGAATAAAAAAAGACAAATACATTAAAAGAATGGAATAGAGTCTAAAAAAAAGCTCTCTTATGTATGAGTACCTAATATACATCAAAGATCCCTGCAATTCAATGAAGGAAAAGACAGTATTATCAATAAATGGTTAATTAATTGCATATCCATATGGCTAAAAATGAATTGTTACCCCCCCCCCATGTCACACTATATACAAATCAATTCCAAGTCTACTGTAGATCTAAATGTGAAAAGTTCTAAAAGAAAACAAACAGAAATATTTTAATGAACTTGGGGTGGCATAGATTTCATAAACAGGACAGAAAAAGACTTCATAGCTTCATAAAGAAAAAAGACTAATAAATTGAACTAAATTAAAAATAATAACTTTTACTCAAAAGGCACCATTAGAAAACAGAAAATGCAAGCAAAAGAAAGGCAGAAAATATTTGTAATACCTATATCCAAAATGGGATTCATATTCAGTATACATGTAAGTCAATCAAATCAATGAAATAAAAGAAAAAAACCCAGACCAATAAACATATGAAAATATTCTCAAGCTCATCAGAGAAATAAATGTAAAGTTAAAACCACAGTATTACCACATACCCACCAAGGTAGCTATTGAAAAATGTGGAGCAACTGGAACTAACATACACTACTGATGGGAATATAAGTTTGTAAAGCCACTTTGGAAAACTCTTTGTAATTTTCTACTACAGCTAAACATATGCATATCCTAAGACCTAGCAATTTCACTCCTAGTTGAATAACCAAATACACACCAAATATGTACCAAAAAAAAATGTTCTCAGCAGACTTAGTTATTATGGCCTGAAACTGGAAAGCAAACCAGGATCCATCAACAGTAGAGTGAATAAATATCATAGTGTATTCATACTATGGATTATGATACAGGAGTGAGAAAGGACAAACTGCTTTATATATGCGACAGGTTGAATCTCACAAACATAATGTTGAGTGAAAGAAGCAAGGCAAAAATTACTGTAGGATCTCATTTATATAAATGTCAAGAACAGGGAAAACTAATCCAAGGTAATACATATACGGAGAGTGGTTACTTTTGCAGTGTGGGTGCTAGTGACTGAGTAAGAACACACTGAAGACTTCTACTTTGCTGATGATATTTATTTCGAGATCAGAGCAATTATGTTCATTTTGTGAAAATTCATCAATCTATACACTTTGTGTGCTTTTGCATATTTATAGTTTACTTCAATTTAAAAATATATGATTGAATGAATAAGTAAATAAGCAGGTTGGCATACAGTGATTTTTTTAAATGTGATAAAACACACACAACATGATATCTAGCCTCTTAACACATGTTTATGTGTACAGTAAAGTATTAACTATAAGCACAAGATTGTAGAGTGGATCCCTATAACTTTTTCACCTTACATGACAGAAATGTTATATTCTTTGAATAGCAAATCCCCATTTCCTCCTCCCCTTAACCCCTGATAAATACCATTCTACTTTCTGCTTCAATGAGTTTGACTACTTCAGATAGCTCATATAACTGGAATTATAGGGTATTTGTCCTTCTGTGACTGGCTTATTTCACTTAGCATAATGTCCTCGTTTCACTCATGTTGTAGCATATGACAGAATTTCCTTCTTTTTTATTGTTGAATACTATCCCATTGTATGAATATACCATATAATCCTCATCCACTCATCCATTCATGGACTTACAGGCTGTTTTCAACTCTTGGCTATTATGAATAATGGTGCAATAAACATAGGGGTGCAGATACCTCCTCAAGATTCTGATTTCAATTCTTTTGGAAAAGTACACTGAAGTACTGTATCATATGGTAGTTCTATTTTTAATTTTTCAAGAGCCTTCATACTGTTTTCCATACTGGCTATATCATTTTATATTCCCACCAGCAGTGCTCAAGGGTTCCTATTTCTCCCACATTCTCATCAACACTTGTTAGTTTCTGGGGTTTTTGTTTTGTTTTGCTTTTTATAATGTACTAACAAGTATAAGGTGATATCTCACTGTGGTTTTGATTTGCATTTCCCTGATGACTAGTGATGTTGAGCATCTATTCACATAGTACTTGTTGAACATTTTTATGTCTTCTTTGGACAAAGGTCTATTCAAGTTCTTTGCGCATTTTTCAGTCAGGTTATTTGGTTTTTTGTAATCCCACTTGTCCATCTTGCTTTTCTTACCTGTGCTTTTTAATTGAAATTTCTGTCTGGTTCAGAAGTGTCTTCTCCTTCTGTAATAGCATCCTTTTTCTACAAACTTTTTCAAGACTAGATACACATGGTTTAAATTATTTTGCTAGTTTTTTCCTTATATATCACTTGATTTAGTAAATTACTTGATTAGTAACTTAATTTTTGACCCCAACAACCAATGCCCTGCTTCTGAGGACATATCTCTGAGGAAGCAAGTGTCATTGTTTGAAGAGTGACATATCAGCCAAAGCCTCAAGGCAGTAAAAGCTGAGGAGATTTAGTATTTCCTCCCAGAAGAAAAGGTGATGATTAGGATGTAAATATTTCACTTTTTGTCCTTCCTAGGAACACATATATAATTTCAAGCCTCACTAATACGAATCCTATTGGTCAAATTCTGAATAACTGTGAGCTACAAATACTATCAGTTATCTCCAGTTTCTGTGCTGTATATTTATTGTTTTTATTTTTGTAGATAAAAGTGTTCTTTTATCTAATTCTAAAGCATAAAATAACTAGGTATTGATTCCATTAACTTTTTCAACAGTTTTGCTCTCTGACTGTTAAGTCAGTTCTTTCCATGTTATAATTTCTTTCTCAGGCAAGTGCTCCTATACTACAGTCACTTTGTTCCTAATGTATCATGTGACTCTAGAAATTTCCCTCAGCCCATTTCAGCATCTCCAGGACTAAGATAACTCAGCTGCAGGACTTGAGATTAATACAATCAGATGATTGAAGATGAGCATAACTTGTAAAAAGAGGGGTCACTTTGGAGGTTATAACACAGTACATACGCAGGGTTTTCCCATTATTGTACTGATAAAACCTGAAATTGTGCCTTTTCAACTTGGGTATCTGAAAATAAACAGAGTTCAGACTCTATGTTGTTATAATGCTCTCTGTGCAATTCAGAGAATAGGATGGAGGCTCTTTTATGCCACAGAGAAATGTAAAAGTTTGTTATTTATAAATGAAATTCTTCATCAATGCAAGAATTTGAAAATGTAGGGAGCAAGTTAAGTTCAATTATCATTTGATTACTGCATTCCAGCTATAAAAGGACATAAAAACATTTTGTATTTAAATAGTACTTTATACTTTCAAAGATGCATCTGCAAATTGGGGCTAGTGGTTCCCACCTTACTCACTGCACAAGGTTGTTGAGAAGAAAATAATAATAACAGGCACCTTTTATTGGAAGCCTATTATATCTTAAATACTGTGTTAAATATTTTCTCTCTGAGATAATATTACAGATCAATAGAAAAACTGAGACTCACAGCAGGTAAGTTCTTACCCAAGGCCATATGGGTTGTTAGGGACAAGGGAAGATTTTAAAAATTATTCTTGTTTTATATGCAAATCCATAATCTTAACTATTACTTCATATTGATCTAATAAGGCAACAGAAATAAGTGCTTTGAAAGTTATATGTCACTAAATTAATTGAAGAGGCAGATCTGGTAAAGTGAAAAAGAGCATGGTACATGGATCTGCCTTTGAAACACTTGAAGCAAGAAGGTACAAAGAGTTAATAGTATTGTCACAATTAGGTTGTGGCTTCTAATCTGAGTAATCAATACCACAGAAAAATAAGGACCCTAATAATAGATCTACAGCAGTATACAACAGTTTAATTTTTTTAATGACTCTGCCAGAAGGGGTGGAAGCAGAGATGGAGCTGGAATAACTCATCATGAAATGCACTTATATACAGATTAATTAAATTAATTCAATAGGTATTTTAAGGCATCTAGGCATTAAACAAGTGAAAATTCTAAATGTAGTACTAAGGTACTAAAAAAATGATAACTAGACAAAATCTTATGTTAAGGATTTGTAGTAAGCAGTGATGCGTAACATTCTCAATCTAGGATCAATACATTCATTCCCCTAGCTGATAGAAGTGTTAGCTGCTAACATTCACAGCTGAGCCCCTCTCTCCAGGAAGCTATCTTGACCAAATTATTTCCCCACCCCTGGGCAACTTGCATCCAATGACTAGTTGATGCAGTGGTACAAAGACTCAGCAAAACTTGCTTCAATGAGAACAACTCTGAAGAGTCATTCCAGCTTCAAAGCTCCCTGTAGGATCGGCCAACGTTTCTGCTACAACTGGATCTCGGTTCAATTCCCTTTGCCTAATTCTGGGTCCCTCACCCCAAGTGTAGTTCCTCGACTATTCCCCAATAAACTCTTGCATACAAATCTCAGAGTTTTTTAGATCCTTTTCTGGGGAATTTGGCCTATCACAATGATTAATCCCAAATTTTCCTCCAGTCTACAGTTTATGGTTCTTGCCATCATTACAAACTATGCACCATCTTTTTATTTTCCCAATAATAAGTGATGGAGCAGCAAATCTTTTACACAGAGCTGACGTTACTTTGTAAAACTCCGAAAAATTCAATATAGATTCCATACATAATGAGGCAATCACACTGAAAAATGGTAGACCTTATGACTTAAAAGGATTCTTAAAGACTTAATATGATTATCAGCTTAGGAAACTTGTTTCTGTAAAACAAAATATGTTTAAGTTATGAAGAACTTTAATACCAACAGAATATATGAGCCTCTAACTTACAGGCAGTTCAATGAGCTTTTCTAATTCTTTCAAAAATAAGATACAAAGTCTAGGTTGTGTTATGGAAATAATGCTCAGTGCTTCATAAATCTGTGAAAAGTGACTTGATAACAAACAATGATTTATAGTACTTGTAGAAGAATTTTTCCTTAATTGCATTGCAACCTTCACTTCAACAAAGATTTCACATTCATCAACTACCTATTATATGCAAGGCACACATCTGAGTTTTTTGGAGACAAATAAGAATGATTTTAGACCCTAAATACTTGTTGACTCAATTACCACTATTCCTTTCCTTCATGAGCCCACAATTTAGTTGGGAAGAAAGGCAAAATAAAAAGTAATACAGATAAAAATCAGACAGTGATTAAGTACATGTTACAAATTTGTTAACAAGACAAATATGAGGATGAAACTAAATGTCTGTCACATAATTAACACTTTTGTTATGAGAAGATCATATCCTATTGCACGTATCCAAGTAGTAGAAATATAGTACAAGCAAGAAAAT
Source organism: Camelus ferus (assembly GCF_009834535.1). NCBI lineage: Eukaryota > Metazoa > Chordata > Mammalia > Artiodactyla > Camelidae > Camelus > Camelus ferus. Next base: position 40,507,049 of record NC_045705.1, read on the forward strand.
GATACCAAATATTTCCAGAAAGTCTTTCAGGCCTGAATGCTAAAAGTGAGGAAAGCATGCTATCACTGAGTTTATATACAAAGCATTTTATCTTTTCAAAAGATTTCCTAACAAATTTCATTCAGTTCCAGGTATAAGCAGTTAGAGAGACTTAACGAATGAATATGCTGAAATATCTCTATAAAATGCACACATGGCTGTATATAAATCTCATATTCCACATCAAATCTACTCTTTTTTCTTTTTCTTTTTTGCTTCTCTTATCTCAATGAATGGCACCACCATCTGCTCAGTAGCTCAAGTTTAAAATCTGGAAATCAACTCTGGTGTCTCTCTATCCCTTACCTCATATATTCGACCAATAATTAATCTAATACACAATATATACTGTTATTTTATCTCCTAAATCATGCATTCTCAACAGGGATGATGTCACCCCCAGGGAAGTGAAAATTGGTTCTTGAGGAAAGGGGGAGTGATGGTTAAATTTATGTGTCAACTTGACTAGGCTATGGTACCCTGTTGTTTGTTCAAACATTAGTTTAGATGTTGCTATGAAGATATTTTTAAGTGGTAAACATTTATGATCAGTTGACTTTTAAGTAAAACAGATTATCATCCATAATGTGTAGGCCTGACACAATTAGTCGAAGGCTTTAAGAGTAAAGCCTGAAGAAGGAATTCTGCCTCAAAACTGCAATACAGAAATTCAGCCTGGGACCTACCCTACAAATTCCAGACTTGCCAGCCCTCACAATCTTGTCAGCCAATTCTAACTTACAGGCAGATAGATCAATCTCTCTCTCTTCTTCTCTCTCTGTCTAATAAAAGAGGTAAAAAATATTTTCTATACAGATTTGCACACTGTACATAAAAAGACATACAGTATATCTGTGGTATTAAAATTTCACTAGGCCAGCAGTCAGTCAGGATAAAAATGTCTAAAAAGTCTCCTAGTCTCCTGAGGGTTGAGGGGTGGGGGTGGTAATGAAAAAATAGTGAGGGAACACTATACTAAATATTTTTAAAGTACGTCCTCTATTCTATATCTTTTATACCACTACCCTAAGAGAGTAAACTATTTATTATCAAGAATATTGCTTCTTATAAGCTTTCTCTGGGGCTATATTAGTCCCCTTGAAATACATCTTTCACACTATCTCCCAGATCTATGTGAAATGCAAATTTGTTCATATCTCTCCCTTGTTTAAAACCCTTGATGGCCCCAGGTTTGGAACCTCTCATCTCTGCTTCCATTGGAACCCACAGGCAGGGCAAGTGCCTTTTCATCATTGCACAGAGAGGATACTGAGATCCAATTAGTTGAATGACCTGCTCAAAGTTACATGATATACTGGGACACATTTAGGATTTTAAACCAGATATCTCAATCTAGAGATCCAGTTTTCTTAGAAGAACATGCTCTTATGGCATTAGGCAGACCAACATCTGGATACCATCAGTAACTACTTACTAGCTTATGAGAATCTGAGCAAATAACTACTTTAGAGAGGTTTGGTTCCTAATGTGTAAAATGCAGGCAATACCCTCTTCTCAAAGTTGATATTAGGATTAAGCAGGCTGATATACATACACACATATGTGCATATACACATATGTGCATATACACATACATGGGCGTGTGTGTATGTGTGCCTATGTATATACATATATACACATATAAACATATGAGTGTGTATATATATATGTACTTATGTCTGTATGTATAAATACATAGAGACACACACATATATATAAAGAGAGAGAGGGCATCTAGTATGTAATATTTGCCATTTTGGCAGCTATTGAATAAATAGATGAGTGGGGAGTTCTTTACCCTGTTATGCTACCTGTATCACAGATAGTCACCAATTAGAAACAGTGGTAACCTAGCATGAAATTCAGCTGAATTTTTTTTCCCTCTTCCTAGCTTCATGCCAAAATAGCCTTACCCTAAATCCCACTTACCCTGTTACTGAACAACAACCAGCCTGGACTAAAGTTACCACCAAGTCAAGCTTATGAGAAATGCCTCTTCCCAGTTGCCTCCTTTTTTCTTTTTTCAAGGTGTTCATGAATATGCTTTTCCACACATTTCCTTATCATTTCTCTCCTCCTGACTCAATGAAACCACTCCAGCCACTGTACCTCAACTGAAAATGATATCTTTATTCCATTATCTCCTTCTTATCTTTTTCAAAAACTTGTTTAGTCTCTTCAGGAATACTCACTTCCTCACTTTGTTCCATGCAGTAAGTCTAAAAGCCAGTCTAATCATACTGTAGGGTTTACAAGGATTTTGTAAATCACTCAGTCCACTTATCCACAAAGTGAACCTCCTCTCATCAGTACCTTAAGAGATGTTCATCTCAACCCTTCTAGAATGTGGCCAGTTACGAGGAGTTCACAATTTGTTAAAGAATTTATTACTCATACTGAAAACACACTGTTTTTCCCCATCCTTTTGTTTCCTAGAATATGGAGAAGAAATCTAATCCCTCCTCCACATGACAACCCTAAACACACCCTTACGTCTTCTCCAGAATCAACACCACATTCATTTTAGGACTCCGTTTTCCTCATGGGACCCATTTCCCATTTCCTGGTTGTTAGCTTCTAGGATATACCCCTATTTGTCATTTGTCACTCTGATAATATAGTACATAAATAGCAACACAGTGGTATGATGAACCTTAAAATGTAGCTATCATTCTTCTTTTAACATTGGTAAAAAATTAGATAAATATTTTGATTGATTAGTAAGAATTCATTCACAATTACAGCTTCAATTATCTCTTCCAATATTTGGCTTTAAATTTTTACCTTCAGCCATAGCTGGAACTCTAACCATATATTGCAAACCTCCTATTCAGTATTTTTAGTTGATTGATCCTTTGTGGACTCAAATTTAACATCCCTGAAATCAAACTCATTGTCCCCTTAAGGCCAGATCTTCTTCCTAACTTCTCTATTTCTGTCAACCTACAAGCATCTGAACTCCAAAGCATGGAGTCATATTTCCCTGCAGCCTTTCTTTTCTTTACTACCTTTCTAACAGCTGGCCTCCAGGTCCCTCAGATATCTCCTTTACAGATATCTCCTACTCACACCCATTCCTTGCATCACTTTCTCACTGTAGCCACCCTACTGATCCCCCATTCACTCACACCTAGATGGCTACAGAGTTTTCCTATCTAGCTGTCAGGATTCTCAAGACATCTCACCAGACTTCCTTCTTTTTAACTGTGCTCAGCTTTCCCTGCCTACCTTACCCAATGGATACTGTGGCCCTACCCTCACCCTGGGTTCCCTGCCTCAAATTCCTCTCCAATGCATCCTGTACACTGACAGCAGTTTATTAAAAAACATAATTTTCATTATTTACCTCTTTGGGACAAATAAATGTATATGTGTGTGTGTGTGTGTGTGTGTGTGTGTGTGTGTGTATATATATATATATATATATATATGTATTTTTTTTACTTGCCAAATACTACCACCATTGTTAATAATATTAATATGTAATATTAATTCACCATTAAGTATGTGTCACAAACTAAGCTTAAATTTTTACATATTTCATTTTACTTAGTCCTAACTTTACAGATGAGGAAACTGAGGCAGAAGAGAGGTTACACAATGTACTCACCCAGGTTATCTAAATAATAGGTAGCTGAATCAAATATATCTGCCAAATCCTAAAATCTTAGGTAGTATATTCATCAATAGACTTATATTACTCTCTAATCCCAAACCATGTTTTTAAATTTCTCCATTATTCCCAACTAGATCCTATCTCTTCCATTAGATCAGATGATTTAATCTCTCTCCAATTATTCTGTAAGCCTTTCTGCTTTCCCACTTTTTCTGCCTGTTGTTCTCCAGCATCCCACCCATATTCCCATCCCTGAACTTTTCATCTAAAAATAAAACTAGTGGGATAGGTACTATTATTAATATCTCGTAAATGAGAAAACTGAGGCTGTTTGCTAAAGGTCCCATAGCTTTGTGTAGGGACTAGAAATGGAACCCAGGTGTGTTTTATTATAAAGACTGTGTTTCTTTACCCTGCTCTACTGTGCGATATATAATCACTCACTATTCACCCTCCAGAGGGGGAAAAAAGTCTATCTACTCTACTACAAGGTATTTTCCTTGTTCTGAATTCTTACAAAATGTATGGCTTTTGCTTTGTGAAATTTCTAATGTATGTATCATTTTTAACTCTCATGTTGGTATTTAGGTTCCTGTAAAATTGTCTTCCTATTCAACACCAGATTGGAGACAAATAGCGGTGAAGAGCATGGACCCTGGAATCAGTCTGCCTAAGATCAAATCCTAGCACTGCCATTTTTCAGCTGTGTGACCTTGGGAAAATTATCTGGTCTCTCTGTGACTATTTTCTCATTTGTAAAATGGCCATAATAATGCCTGCATAGAGTTGTTACAAGGATTAAATGAGTTAATCTGTATCAAGTTCTCAAAATATTACTCAGAACATTAGTCACTTAGCTATTGAGGGCAGGAATCTGCTCCATTCTTATCTTCATCTCTTCTAGTACCATTTTCAAGACTTGCAATCTAGACCTTAATTGTTATTCCATGGCAGCCCAAGGCATGAATGTGTATTAAAAAAAAAAAAAAAAAAAAGAACTGACCATTAGAACAACACAGGCACTGGGATGGGGATTACTGTGGTTTCGTAGGTTTACTCCAAGTCAGGCCAGGCAGAATGTCACAGAGGTAAAGCAAACTTGACTGTGGATCAGTTAAAAGTACTAGTGTGAAGACTAAGAGCGATGTGTGGACAATCACTCTATAGACAGTAACATGGTAAATGAATATCAACTATTACTTGAAAATGAAAAGATGATAGGCATTTCAATAATTGAATGCATTTTATTCATATGGTATCTGAACCTTACATTCAATGAAAACGTGTAATTGATTCATTGATGACATCATGAACATGCCAAATCACTGATTGTTATAAATTGTGTGAAAGTCAACTTCAAAAAAATTTACTGTGTCTCCACTGAAAGGAAAAAAATTCAAACATAAACTGATCTTTGTAACTTTAAAAAAATCAGGCACTCTAGGGAAGAAAGATGCTTTAAAGTCCAATTTCAAAAGCAATTTAAATTCTGGAGATTCCTATGTTTGGAATAAACTGGACTAAGCCTCAAAGCCAAACAGTTGCTTTAGCTATCCTTACAATCTCTCTCCTTTACAGAAATGGAAACAATTTCTCTAAAAATGTATTTCTAAAAAGAAGAAAAAGTCATCCCACACTGTTTTTATGCTATCTACCATGCAAATGACAATTACCTCTCCACATAGTTCAGTCCATGCCAGAGCAAAAAATGGAGAGGGATGACATTTAACCTCAGCATCTCTATATCATTCAAAGGATATGTGAGCATTTGTGGATTTCCAATAAAACATGAATACAGAATTATCTGCATTCCCTCTTTAGTTCACTGTGCTCAGAGTAACAATTGCACGTGCTATAGAAACAAAAGCTATTGTTCTCTTTCATTTTCATCTTGAAAATGGGCCATCCTATTTACTTCCCTTATACCTAAGGCAGGTCCTGGCATATGGCAGTCACTCATAAATGTGGCTGAACCAGAGCATAAAGCATTACCACTTTCCCTACTCTTCCTATAGCTGTGGTTCTCAAACTTCAGTATTCACGAGCTGTATGAATGAGTGCTACTGTGCAAATTCTATGCCCACCTCCCCCCAAAAATATTCTGAATCAAGCTTTCTGACTGGCACCCAGAAATTTAATTTTTTGCACAAACATTCCAGGTGATCCTGATGCAGGTATTCCAGCAACTACACTTTAGTTAATTTCTTAAGTAATAATAATAATAGCTGACATGTACTGAGCACACTCTCCTTGCCAAGAGCTCTACATGCATCACCTCATTTAATCCTCATAGCAATCTATGGAATAGACTTTACTATTATCACATTTTGAAATGAGAAATTAAGCCTTAGAGAAGATAGGTATTTTGTGCTAGGTCACAGAGCTCATGGAAGACAGAGAATACAAACCCAAGTCTATGTGATCCTATGCTTTTAACAAGCACTCTCTATTGCAAAAACCAAAGTTTATATGCTGCCAGTTTCTCCTTAGCAATGTAACAGTAAATGCCATCCACAAGTGTGGCTAAGAAAATTGATCAGTCATTCATGTACATGACATTCCATCATTTGAATATCATCATTTGAATATTCTGAATAATGGGTCACAAAGGTCTCATGCTCCATCAGGGCACAAGACAATCAACAACCTACTGCATTCAAAATGAGAACATTCATTTTATATTAGTGTCAAAAATTAGAGCTCTTTTCTCTTTTAAAAATAATAACAAAAATATTTCTTAGACACTAACACGTGTATTCTTCCCACTAAAACATAAGGAATGAAGGTGGCCAAAAGAGCAAATTTTATAATGGATGTATCAAGTAAACATATTTGTTTCTCAATATGAAAAATGACATTTCCCTTTGCAGTATTAACATGGAATAGATTATGGACAGATACATGCATGAAAACTACAAACTGGCCTCCAAATTACTTTTCTACATCCTGTGTGGGGTGAGAGCCTTAGGAAGATGTAGCACTATGAAACCATAATGAATTCTCTGCCAGGTCACTTCAAAGAGCCCCCAGTCTCCTCTCTGTTAGTGACACCAAGAGTAGATTTTCAGCTTCACTGGCAATGGCCCAAAGGAAGAAGCCAGGCAATGGAACCAGGCAGACCTGCCTTAAAAGCCCATCTTACACTGGAATTTGACACAACATTGTAAAATGACTATAATTCAATAAAAAAAATTAAAAAAAAAAAAAGCCCATCTTAGCCATTTAGTAGCTATATATCTTTTAGCAAGTTCCTAACCTTTCTTAAGTTCATTTTTCTCATCTGTAAAACAGGAATATCAGTATCTACCTCACAAGGTTACCACGAGGATTACAATGGTAAATAGAGACAAAACCCCTATCAGGGTTCCTGCTAATAAATAGGGTAGTAGATATTTTGTTCTTGTCTTCACATCCATTTGGATCTGTTTGCTTTCTGCCTCTCATTAGCACTGCTTGTAAATCTGGTTTGAGTCGTGCTTTCTTGCCATGTTCTGATATACAATATGGCATGTAACAAACATCAGTGGGACTAAACTAAACGTTAGACCAAGTCTTTCTGGCACAGAATATTCCTTTTAAAATTTTAGGATAAAGGATCTTTGGGTTCCCGTTTGAATCACTCTTTGCCCGTGAATTAGCAGGTGCCTATAATCAAGAAGTGATGACTTGCCTTATGCATGATAAGCAGGGAAGAAATTGATATATTAAGGACATAGGCCAGAATCATGAGACAATTAGCTATGCTTCCTTTTATTTTGTAAATTCACAATAGCTAAGAACGTAGCTTCCAACAAAGGATTCATCCTTATGCACATGTATCTCAACAACATTAAGCCACAAACAGAAGGGCATTTCTGTTAACGTTAGAAGAATATTCGGAATTGAGTCTTCGAGAAAAGTGAAAAAACATCAATAGGTTTGCGAAAGTTAGCAATGCTACTGTAAGAAATGCTATCAGGAATGTGGAAAGGGGGTTGAGCCACTGGCAAATGTTTCCTTCTAACTGTAAGCTTTGAGTGAAAGAACCATGATTGTTTCCTAGTATTACCCCAGACTCAGTATATGCTTGACAGACAGTGTGTGTTCAATTTAAATTTGATTAATAACTGAAGGAACAGATGAACAAATAAATGTAGAGAGAAATGCTCTATGGAAGGTTAGATTTAGGATTAAAGACTGAGGTTAGAGTAAGCCTGATTGAGCCTACTGAGGTTGCCACACCCTCCTTTCCACTGTTTATTAAGTTAGAACAAGAAAGGGAGGCAGAATATCTAAGAAAGAGAAAATAGAACTAGGCAATAAGCACATGAGGATGTTTAACCCTACAAGAGAAGTGATCCAAGATAAGAGAAATAAAACTTACACGCGATGTCATTTTACTTAGTCAGATTTGCAAAAATTAAAAAGTTTTATAATATAAAAAAAATGGCAAGGATATGAAGAAGTAGATATCATTTCACACAGTGGGAATGGAAATTGGTAAAGCAACTTTGGATGATAACTTTGATGTTACCTTTTAAAAGTTTATATATGCATACTCAGGGACTTAACAATTCTAGTTCTGGGTGTAAAAAGACTAATCCACACACATAAGGATATGTGTCTAAGGATGTTTGTTGCGTCATTCCTTAAATCTTTCAAAACTCAAAAGCAAAGCAATCTAAATTGATTTTAATAGGAAACAGGTAAAGTGTGGCATGGCTGTACTACTTAGAATAGCATGTATGCAGTAAAAAATAATGCAGTAAGTCCAACTACGTTCACATGGGAAGATCTCAAAACATATTGAGTGAAAAGAGCAAACTTTAAAAAATCCAATAGTATATACCATTATTTAAATAAGTTAAACGTACATACACACACAACTGCACTATATATTTTCTGAGGATATAGATAGATATACATATATATATATGCACACATACACACACAGCTGACCCTTGAATAACACGAGTTTGAGCCGTGGGGGTCCACATTTACATCGATTTTTTTCAACACTAAAAACAATACTACATGATCAGTGGCTAGTTGACACCCCAGATGCAAAATGGTAAACACAGAGGGCTGACTATGGGACTTGAACATCTGCTGATTTGGGTACTTGCAGCGGGTCCTGTAACCAATCCCCTGCAGACACTGAGGGATGACTGCATATGCTAATTTGCAATAACCAAGGCCTGGAAGAACACATATCTAACTGGCAATAGTGGCATCTCTAAGAATGAAACTAATTAGGTGTTCTAATCAAGGAAGCCTTGACTATAATGCATTAATTATTATAAGGAGGATGTATTCATATGTTAACTTGTGAAATAAAAATTATACCAAGAGGGAGACAAGAACAGCAGCACTTCCTGCCATTTTACTTCGTAATTTTATTTAGAATATCCCTACTCTGGTGATCTCAAGTCTTCAAGTAAATAAATTTACTCATTCATATATTTGGCCTGTTGGTCAGTACTTCATCAAAGTAGAAAGGACTGTTCACAATGTATCAGAAAGCATGGTATTACTGGAGTTACACAGATGAATAAGGTATATCCTAGATCTCAAGGAGCTTAGCAGTCTTACAAAGACTTAGGGATTCCATTCAACATACGAAGGAATCACAGTACTTTTGCTCACTCTGGTAAGAGACAAAATGGGTTTGTCTGGGCTGACTAGTCAGGAAACTGTTGATTAAATGTACCATATAAGATCCAAATAGTTTAATCAAGAATTAATAACATCTGAAAATGGGTACATGCTGGGAAGCACTTCCTGATGAGTTCAATTTGCAAGCTTCAGTCAGGAAATAGCCAATTAACTTTCCAAACTTTCTTCACCCACCTGGAGGTGACAGCCCTGGTTTTGACAAGTCCTTCAGGTACCAAACCTATTCCAAATTTCAAGAGTAATTTCATGTATCACGAACATGTAATCAAGGTCTGCAAGAGAACTGCCTTTAAGTATCAGCCCCCAAAAGTGGTCCTTCCTCAGTGAAGTTTGGCATCCTGTGGGCTACTAGTCATACTCTGGTTCACTCAGCTAATCAGTCTAGAGTATTGTTCTGCTATTTATTTGACATATGCATGCACAGAAAAGGGTCTCCAGAGAAGCACTAATTCAAGGTCTAATTTGAGCCAAGAGGGCTCATAGATTCTCTGCTAAGTTACCCACTTTAATGTTGGCCTGTCCCAGAAACCAGAGTGGATGGCACTTTACTGTGCATTACTGACCTTCCATGTAACACCTGTTGAGCTTTCATTATGTGCTAGGCATTGCGCTAAGCACTATAGACACAGTGATGATCCTGTCCTAGAACTCCTGCTCTAACCAGAAGGCTCATTCATTCTTTAGATATCTATTTAGTGCTGTGCTAATCATCGGGCATAGAAAAATAAGAGCCTCAGTCACCGAACTTCAAAGAACTCACAGTCTAATAAAGAGATAAAGTTACTAAGACCATGTCTGCCTCACACATCTTTGAACACAAAGCCCCAGGACAATGCTTGGCAAACATTTAGCAATTTAAAGTTTGTTGACCGTATGAGTAAATCAACATATAAAAAACCTTATCTTTACAAAATCATAATCAATAGAGTGCTCACCATGATAGTATGAAAAAAGGTACTGTAGTTTAGGGTTAGGGTTTGGGCTAAAAGAACTCCTAGACCTATCTATGGATCAGAGTGACAAGGAAGACCCCTCATAGGAGGGTAATGTTTCATCTGGGACATGAGTGTTTTATCAGGAGACCTACATATAAAATAGAAGGAACAAATGTGGACCAAGGGGTACTGCTTTAAAAGCCTATATTACTGAAGTCATTTGGCACTAAAATTTCCAAATGACTATTTCTTTTCTCTCTCTCTTTTTTTTTTTTACTTTTTCCCTCTAACTTCTCTGCCAGAACTTAAAGAAAATCAGATCCAAAGTTAAAAGCACAAAATTTAAATGCCACTGAATGGAAAGTTAAAAACTCACTCAAATATTAATGCAAATCTATAGGTTAAAAATATATTTAACATCATAATTGCAAAAAATTATACATAAAAATGAAAAATGTGCTACTGTACATATAATGTTATTCTTCAAGTTCAAAGCTGACACTATTTTTATCTCTGTGTGGGGAATATGTTAAAAATAAAGAAAGAAAACTCAACAGTTTTTTTTTTCCCCCTGCCTTATATATGCAGACCAGTTCTTGGCTTACAGTTTCTGTTTCTATTTAGAGGGATATTCTCCATTTTGTATGACTGAGACATGCCAGCTCTGATTTCCACAAAACAGGGTTGGACTCTATGAGAATAATTTAGCAGCATTCCACAATCATGTAGGATCTAAGAAGCAATAAAAGCCAACACATTACAGTCCTTTAGGATTTTTCAAGTGGGCTAATATACAGAATATTATTTTATACTCACTCCAGTGTTGATGCAGGCATTATTATCTTCATTTTGTAGAATCATTCATTAAACAAACATTTATTGAATACCTATCATGAGTTAGGTACTGTTTTATGCCCAGGGTTAAAAACTACATGAAATGATGAATCAACTCCTTGCCCTCATAGAGTGTAGTATTGTATTGCGAAAAGTAGTTAATAAACAAGTAGCTAAGTTAATGGCAGTAATAAGTGCTATGGAGAAGAAATGAAGCAAGCTAAAATTACAGGGAGTATGTGTGTTTGTGTGTGTGGAGGAGTGCCATATAGGGTCATTAAAGAAGTCCTCACTTATAAGATGTAATTTGACCTGATCAGAAGGAAGCCAAGGAATAAGCCATGTGGATATCTAGAGGAAGAACATTCCAAGCAGAGGAAAAAGCTCCAAGGTAGTAGTGTGCCTGGAATATTTAAGAAGGACAGTGTAGCTGGAGTGGAGTGAAGAAAAGGGAAAATAGGAGGTGTAGAAGGGGTACGGATTGGGCTGTATAAACTACCATAAAGACTTAAGCTTTGGCTTTCAGTGAGATCAGAGGCCAGGAGAGGATTTACTGGGGAGTGACATAATCTGACTTGCATTTTTACAGGAGAATAGATTGTTGGGGACAAGAGAAAAAAACACGTTAGAAGGCTATTACTTAACAGCAATCCAGAAGATGATGTTTAGACCAATGTGAAAGAAGTATAAGTGGTAGGAAAAGCTCAGATTCTAGATATATTTCTAAAGTAAAGCCACTAGGATTTACTGACATGCAGGTGAAAGAAAGAGAGAAGTCAAGGATGACTTCAATATTTTTAGCCTAAGCAAAAAGAAAGAAAAAGCTTACTTATTTACAATGACTGGGAAGGCTGTGAGAGAAATAAGTTTGGTAGGAAATACAAGAATTCAATTTTGAACAAGTCTGAAGTGCCTTTCAGAGAGTCAAGTGCAGATGACCAGTAGGCTACTGAATATATAAACCTGGAGATCAATTGAGTAGTCTGGATTGAAAACATAAATTCGAGCCTTATCAGTTTATAGACAGAATTTAAAGCCAAGAGACTGGGTAAAATCATCTGGGGAATGATTACACATAAAGAAAAGAAGAGGTCTTAGAACGGGGCCTTGGGGGTGTTCTGAAATTCAGGAGTAAGGAGATGAGGCAGAACCACTGAAAGAGACAGACCCACAGTAGCCACTTTGGTAGGAACAAAATCAGGAGACAGAAATACCTTAAAGGCAAATAAAGAAAGTTTTCAAAGAGGAAGGATTTTGGACATGGGTAGGTTAAGAATCGAGAAATTATCCATTGGATTTGTCATCATGGAAATCCTTGGTGATTCTGTCAAAAGTGATTTGGCAGCATATTACAAACAAAAACCTGAATAAAATGGGTTCAAATAAGAATGGGAAGACATAAATGAAAAGATATAGAACTGGGGTATGAATACTTCTTGTGGATTTTGCTATAAAAAAGGAGAAAAATGGGATAGCAGCTGGAAGGGTATGCAGGATAATGTGATTTTTAAAATAACAGGTACTATAGCAATATCTAAAGGACATCCATAGGAAAGGAGAAAATTGATGACGCATGAGAGAGAGAGAGATAAAGAGTAGAGAATTTCCAGAGAAATGGTCTTTAGATGGGAAAGAGGAGGTGAGATGAGATTTAGCACACAAGGTGTAGGCGGTGGCCTCAAGCAGGGTACTAGAAGGGAAGTCCGAATATGTGTGTACAAATGCAAGCAGGTCAGAGAGTATGGGGATAGGAGATTGTGAATGTTCCTTTCTGGTTGTTCCTACTTTCTCAGTGAAACAGAAAGCAAGCATTTCAGCTGAGAGTGAGAGTGGAGTTTTGAGGAAAGTGAAGGTATGGAATAGTCATTGCAAAGTTGAGAGTGAATCGGCTAGGAACGTATAGTAGGAATTCAGGATGGCCCTCAGAGGTCCCTTAATATAAATAGTATAAATATAAAGTGAAAACAGCCAGTGTAATTTTGGCAGATGAGGAGGTTATCAGCTAATCTAAGTAACATAACTGATGAGTGGCAATATGGTGGGTGCCACTCTTGGCAGGGTAATCCATGTCTCTATCCATTATCCTTCAACAATAGATAGATACAACCTACCATCCCATCTCTGATGGGGAAAATGTGAATTCCTTAAAGGTAGAGACTAGTTCACCATGGTGCTCCTACGGAGTAGCATAATGCTTTATACATAATTGTACTCAATAGTATCTTAAATTAAATTGAGCAGGGGATATTTTGATTAGAAAGAACGTGAATTAATGAAAATTGTATGATCTTGAATGACCAAAGTAGCCCCTCAAAGTTATGCAGATATCCTTAGAGTGGCTGAGATAATATGTTCTATGTAAACTGCTAGTTTGTTTTGGAGTTTGAAGGCATGATGCGCCCTACCAGTCATACTTTATATATCTACCTCTCAAGAAACTTTTGACTCTTGATTCTGTTGGTTATTTTTTCACACTTCTGCTCATAGATAATTTTTAAGGGACTAAAGTAAAAAGAGAGCAAGATGACAACACTGCCCATTGCATTACTGAGAAATATATGGTGGCATCTGCAGCCTTTCTCTGGTGCTGTACTGCACCTTGCTTGGACTGCCATCAATCCAGAGTGTCACCCTAACTCAAGAAAGCAGTCCATCATCTCATGCAAGTCTTTCTAGTTATGGGCTTCTAAAATTAGTCTTAGGAATATAGAAATTCATAGATACTATCTCAAGGGCATTTGATGATGCGAGAAACTGGTTTTTTTTTTCCCCTCCTCCAAATATCTGCAGAAAAACTGTCAGTACCCTTGCATTGTAACTTAACATTTCTGGCCTATAGTTGTTCTTTATCTTTTTGTATGTTTGTGTTTTGCTCTCCCAAACACATCATAAATTTATCCGTAACACAGTAGACATCCAATGGAGTGCTTGTATGTAGTTGCTGAATTATTACTTGTTAGTAGAGTGAACTATATCCTCCCCTACCCACCCCTCTCAGAGAAGCAAAAAACGATGCCATCATAGCACTCTAAGACATACATGTTTAACACATTTATATCTCTCTAGTCAGAAATATATATTCAGTTTAGGGGCTTAGGCCCACAAGTTTTTTGAAATATACAGACAAAGGTATACATTTGGAGAGAGGACACAGAAAAACTCTCAGCATTTATTCACAGCTGGACAGTGATTTCAAGACTGCCCAATCAAGGATGCCATATCATTACACAAGTTTCTGAGGTTAGCTTGATGCCATTTTCTTCTCATGTTATTTGTACCATTTATAGTAGAGACACCTTGATAATACAAAGCTGTCCATAATCTAGCTATCTGTCTCTTCTTGGCAATCTCTGCAACTTGGAACCTCTGGTCTGGCTACTGAGACAACATGCAGTTCCATGACCATGCCATGTTACTGCAGGCTTTTGTAGGCCTTCATAGATTAGGGACAGATTGAACTTGTGTAGACAAAATAACAAGGACAAATGAGTGTAACTTAATTGTAGCAGATTTGGGTTCCATATTAGAGTAAACAATAAAATGGCTGCCTTTCAAAGCACTAAGTGATATCAGTGGGATAGGAACAGGGTGATCATCTTCAAGTACAATATCTTATGCATCTTCTAAATACATCTTTTCGTCTACATCTATACCAAACTTATTATTTAACTTAAATTTTACAATTATGATATTATTATGAAATGTTACCTTTTTATAAAACAATCAGATTTATTTTAAAAACAGGAATAAGAAAAGGAACTAAACTAAGAGTGGTTATTATTTATCATTAACATAGAGCTTGGCAAAAAGTGCTTATTTGTGCCAGGATCTATGTTAAGAGTTCTACATAATTTAATTATACTAATGTGAAAAAAATATTACATTTCCACCTTAACTCTTTCATAAAACATTACCATGTAGGTAAGTAAAAAAAACTGCATAAAGATTAAGCTACATACCCAAGGTCACACAGCTAAGAGGCATTTGAACTGTGACTCCAAAGTTGGATGTTCTTAAGCACTTCACTATACTGCTTTCCGAGAAGAGTCCTTTGTATATAGCAAGTAATTAATATGTGTCTATTGGACGAGTAAATAGTCTTATTGGCATTATTATCAATTTTGTATGGTTGGGTTGAAGAGAGAAAAATTATCATTAAAACAAACCATGACTATTTTCTATTTCATAATGCCTTGGTAAAAAAATCTTCTGAAGTTGGCCTTATGTGCCCTACAATAATAGGAAATAATATCCTTAATCAGCTATCTATTTTTAATTAGTCATAGTCCTATAATACCTAACTACCAAGATTTCCATAATTCTGATGTTTTCCCCATAGTTACAGTCTAATTAAGGCTACAGTATAAATTAGTAGGACCAAGAATCTGAAATTCATTAATCACAATAAATTTGAGCCAGTTTTTCACATAATGGAGTTGATGTTACTTACCCACTTTTGTTAGAGTTTTCCTTCACTTCTGGTACCATGCATAAAATTGTATTGGTCAAGTAAACTATTCTCAAGAATCCAAAATATATGGAACACAGGATGAGAAACAATAGTTAAGAAGAGTGAGAAAATTGAGCTGCCCTTAGCTACGTGATAAGAATTATACTAGGTGGTCTGTGATACAAAGTGTTAAAGTAAAAGAAAACCTAGACAAAAAAAGAGAAGTGAACAACTGAGTGAAGAAAGAAAATCCAGGAGAAACAATAATGCTACAAAACATTCCTTTTCATAAAGACCAAGTAGCTCTCAAAATTAGACTCACAGTCTAAAGATAAACAATTTAATCCCAAGCTAAAGCAGCACTCCACAATCAGAAAGAAAAGGCACATCACACTTCTCTGTAAGACCTATGTGTCTTACTAGTATGCATTACTATGTGCACATGCACATAAATACGCAAATCATCCAAAGGTCATCAGATTTGACTTTTACAAAGAAATTTGTTTCAATTAATTAACTATGGTATATCAACAGGCTGCTGCTTAGCAAGAAGGACAAGAAAATCTAACTTGCAAGATGCTCTAAATCTTTTTTCATAGCACGAAAGTAAACTAAAATATGAAGCAATGAAGCAAAGCAGGATTCAGTAAATTTAACATAGTGCAAATGTTTAATAAGCATACACAGCTTTGTGTTCATTCCCATATGTTATCCCCACAATAACCCTGTGAGGTCAAGCTGTCTCATTTGGCAAGCTTTATTCTTTTATTCATGCATGCATTCATTCATTCATTCTTATTAATTCACTGATGCATCCATGCATTCATTCATTGAACAAATATATAATGAGATCTATGTCACAGGATACTACAGTAAACAGAACAAATTCCTGGCCTTACAGTCTATAATATAATAAACAAGTAAGCAAATAGTATGCAATTATAAATTGTGATAAGGGTTTTTGAAGGAAAACAGTAAGTAATTAGCAGTAGAGAGAGAGAAATAATCCTCCAGGAGGAACCTGTGGACAGGAACCCAGATATCTCTGAAAAGGTCATGTTCAAGTTGAAATTCAAAGACCAAAAGGAGCTAGTGGTCCAGTGTGTAAAGAAGAATGTTTTGGATACATGAAACATTGATAGCACAGGTTCTGAGGCAGGAAGCAGTTAAAGCCTTCTAAAACTGAAAAAACAAAAACAATTGTGGCTAGAGCCAATTAGTGAGGGAAAGACTGTCATGCCATGAACTGAAGGAGATAGGCAAAGGCCACATCATGCAAGGACTTGAGGACATTGTACCAAGGAGTTTAAATGCACCACTGGTGCAATGGAAAGCCATTAAAAGGTTGTGACTAAGGGAGGGGAGCTGAGATGATTAGAATTACATATTTTTTTCAGATTATTTGAGCTGTTGGGGGGAAGAGCAGATGAAAATGAAAGATCAGGTGAAATCTTCCTTATCTATAGTCCAAATAAGAGATGATGGTGACTTAGACTCTGATGATATCAGTCAAGGTGAAGATAAACAAACTCTAGAAATCTTTTGGAGGTAGATTTGACAAGAATGATGACGGACTGAATATGGTAGGTGAGAAAAAAGGAAGAATTAAAGGAAATTCTGTTTCTGGTTTAAGCAGCTTGGTAAACAGGGAGACAGAGGATTGAGAGAGAAACAGGACTTCCTGGAATTGAAGGTAGTCAAGAGAATCAATATTGATTTCTGTTGTGTACATCTTTTGAATTCCATGCATTTCAATTTTGAGAACTTCTAATGAGCATCTTGCATATACTAGGCCCTAGACTAGACCCTGAGAAATGAAAATTAAGTAAGATTCAGCCATTTTGCATAAGGAATCAGACTAATAGGGAAGAGAATCACATGAACATTAAAATGTTCTTCAGTGTGATAAATTCCATATTAATTCTGGTGGGGCTCAGCAGCAGTCCTAGAGGTCAGGAGAGGCTTCAAAGCCACAACTCTTAGAACAAATCTTTAAAAATAAAAAGAAGTCACCCTTTTCATTGAAAAAGGCAGGGATAATCATCTCTACATTCTGTTACATAAAACCATATACAAAACAAAGAATTACATCTTTGCTCTTAGCTCATATTTGACACATGCTTAATAAAATTCCTTCAAGTTTTATAAGCCCTTAGTAACCACCATTATGGGCACATACTCTATTAGGTATCACACAACCATGTTGATACCTTGAGTCCTCGAGTTGCCCTTTTCTGTTACAGAGCTTCGATATGCATGTATAAAAGAGTCAGAGAACTATGCCCACATGCAACAAGTCAGTTGGCATGATGTGATAGAGGCTGCCTCTGTGTAAGAGCTGAGAGAATTCAAAACAAAGAGACCACACTGTGGAGTGAGTTTGGTCAGATAGCACTCTCCCTAAAAGACTAAACTTTTACTTGCACTCTGAAGAAACTCTAGGCTGTCTCATTTTTTTCCCCATTCTCTATAATGATTATTCCAATATTTGATACCCTCTCTCTTCACCTCTCCTTTTCACAAACTCATTCCTCACTTACTTTCTATTTCACGTAGTAAATAGAAGTCAGCCATCAAAGTGAATTTTTCTCAATTTCCCACATGCAAATATACAGATACACATCTGTGCTTACATATCAGAGATCAACCATGGCACATAGTCTTTGGATCTCATTCATTTCCATCTTCTCAGGAAACAGTGATATTGATTAAGCTTTCTCTCTTACATATTTAACTCACACTAATAATATCTCTCATCAGCATTTTTCAATGAAGCATAAGATTTTATTAGTCTAAAACACATATTGTAAACATCCTATCTCTCCAAACCTTCTTCAAACCCTATCATTTTAGTGAAACAACTCTATCAATGACTTCCTCATGGAATAATCTATTAAAGTTTTCTAAGTCCTTAACTTAGTTGGTTTCTCCAGTACATTAGCTTGTAAATATTCTCATTTTTCACTCAGGAAAGCAAAAGCACCTTCCTTGACCTTGCATCTCTTATCGGCTACCGACCTCCTGTCTATCTTCATAGGTCAACTAGACACCTCTACTTATGTCTTAAAGACTCTTCAGATTGGAGTAGGGAGATCAAGATGGTAGAGTAGGAAAACACAGAGCTCACTTCACTCCCATGATCTCATCAAAAATACATCTACATATGCAATAAGTCTCATTGAAAACAAACTGGAGACTAGCAGAAAGAGTCTGCACAAACAAGGCTATAAAAAAGATCCACATGGAATCAGGCAGGAAGGGAAGAGAAGGAATCAGGCCCACATCTGTACCTCTGCAAGATAACACAAGAGAAGTGGGAGATTACACAGGCTCAGAGATCCTCCCTAGGGAGTGAACAGTTTGAGCCACATATTGGGCGCCCCAGCTCTGGGGACTGACACCAGGAAGACAAGCCTTCTAGCTGGTCTGAAACCAGCAGGAATAACAGGAGGGCTGTAAGAAACCTAGACTCCATTCATGAGGAGTCTTGCTTACTCCAGAAACAAGGCAGAGGAAACAGACTGCCCCAGCATGCACCCAAGCCTGAGCCAAGTACCTGCTCCAACTCCTCTTGTTCCACAACACAACTCCACACTAGGTAGAGGGCTGCCATGGCCAAGGGAAGTGCATGGTTGTGAGTGATGGAGCCAGCTTGCCATTTGCTTGGACCTAGCTGGCGCCTGCTGAGGCAACACATCATGAGCAGCCTGATACTGTCACTAGTGCCAGGACCACCACAGACTGTGCACCAACTCAGGCCAGGCACCCACTCCAGCTTCTCTTGCTCTATGGCACAAGAAGTGAAGGCTATAGGAACTGAGGGGAGTGTATGCTTGTGGGAAATGGAGTCAGAGCTGACCCAGAATGACATCTGAATGAGGAAAGAATGGACATTCTTGTGGAGGAAGCTCATTGGGAGTGATTTGAAACTCTTACTGGGGTGAGATTGCCACAGCCTGAGCCCCAATCTATGCTGAGCACCCACTCCAGCCCCTCCTGCTCCAGCACTGCTACCTTCTGCAGTGAGAATGCCATTGCTGGGATCAGGGAGAGCATGCACTTAGAAGGAATGGAGCCAGCCCTTAGGGCTTCTGCTTTAGCAACCTGCAGCCTGAACTGGCCTAGGGAGGTGACAGCCACTGAGCAGAAGGGAAGCCCTGCCTCACAACTGGCTCTGGATCTAGACCCTTCATCTCCAGTTCCACATCCTACTAAAGTGATAGCTGCCAGCACATCCTGGGGAGGGGGGGGATGTGATTTGTGCTGTCAGATCCAGCTCTCCCAACAAAGTCCCTTGGCACACACAAATTCTCACACAAGGACACCCCTTCAAGACCAGAATAGGTAAATGTTTCATCAAATTGCACAGAGTCAGAGAAAGTTAAGCAAAATGAGAGGAAAGAAGAATTTATTTCACACAAAAGAAGAAGAGAAAAGCCCCTGAAAAACAATTACTGAAACAGAAACAATTTACCACATAAAGATTAAAAGCATCAGTAATAAAAATGCTAACTGAATTTGGGAAAATAATAGATGAACACGCTGAGAATTTTAACAAGGAACTAGAAAATATATGAAAGAACCAGTCAGAACTGAAGAAAACAACTGAAATGAAAAACATACTAGAATGAATAAATAGCACACTAGGTGACACAGAAGAACATAAAAGTGATCTGGAAGACAGAGTAACGGAAATCAAACAATCAGAGCAGCAAAAAGAAAAACAAATTCTTAAAAATGACAACAGTTTAAGGGACATCTGAGACAACATCAAGAATACCAACATTTGGATTACTGAGGTCTCAGAAGAAGAAGACAGAAAAGGGTCAAAAATGTATTTGATGAAATCATGGCTGAAAACTTCCCAAATCTGAAGAAAGAAAGAGATACTCAGGGACATGAAGCACAAGGGTCCCAAACAAGATGAACCCAAACAGACTCACACCAAGACATATCATAATTAAAATGGCAAAAGTTAAATATCAAAAGAATTCTAAAGGCAGCAAGAGAGAAAAAGAGTCAAATACAAAGGAACCCCCATATGGCTATCAGCTGATTTTTCTGGAGAAACGTAGCAGACTAGAAGGGAATGGCATGATGTATTTAAAGTGCTAAAGAGGAAAATCTGTAACCTAGGATACTCTCCCCAGCAAGATTATAATTTAGAATTGAAGGAGAAAGAAAAAACTTCTAAAACAAGCAAAAGCCAAAGAGTTCATCAATACTAAACCTACACTAAAAGAAATGTTAAACAGTCTTTTCTAAATGGAAAAGAAAAGGCTATAACAAAAAGTAAGGATCTAGAGGGAAGGAAAAATCCCACCAGTAAAAGCGAATATACACTAAATGCTGTGGATCAAACACTTAAATAAGTTAGTATGAAGATTAAAAGACAAAAAAAACTATAAAATCAACTATAACTACAATTAATAGTGAAGGAATAAATATTAAAGATACAAAATATGACACCAAAGCACAAAATGTGGGAAAGGGAAGTAAAAAATTGTAGATCTTTTAGAATGTGTTTGAACTTAAATGACCACCAATTTAAAGTAAGCAGATACAGTTACAGGTCAACATAATATGAATCCCATGTTAACCACAAATCAAAAACCTACATTAGATACACAAAAACTAGAGAAAAGGAAACATAAGAATATCACTGGAGAAAAACATCAAACCACAGGGAAGAGACTAAAAAAAAAACAAAAAATAAGTTAACAAAATGGCAATAAATACATACCTAGCAATAATCACTTTAAATGTCAATGGACTAAGAGTTCGAATCAAAAGACACAAGGTGGCTGATTAGCTTAAAAAAGCAAGACCCAACAAAATGCTGCTTCCAAGAGACTCACTTCAGAGTTAAAGACACATACAGACTGAAAGTGAGGAAGTTGAAAATGATACTTCATACAAATAAAAAAAAAAACAAGAAAGTGGGGGCAGCAATATTCATTTTAGACAAAATGGACTATAAAACAAAGTCTGTAACAAAAGAAAAAAAGGCATTTTATAATAATAAAATGGTCAATACAAGAATAGGATGTAACAGTCATTAACATATAAGTACCTAAACATAGGAACACATAAATATATAAAGCAAATATTAACAGACATAAAGGTAGAAATTGACAATAATACCATAACAGTAGGGGACATTAACACACCAATTACATCAAAGGTCAGATCATCCAGACAAAATATCAGTAAGAAAATAGTACTCTTAAATGACATATTAGACCTGTTGGACTTAATAGGTATTTATAGGGCATTCTATCCAAAAAGGTGAAAATACACATTCTTTTCAAATGCACATGGAATATTCTCCAGGATTGACACATACTAGCCCACAAAACAAGTCTCAACAAATTTAAGCAGATAGAAATACCAAGCATTTTTCTTTCCAACCACAAAAGTATGATACTAGAAATCTATTACAGAAAGAAAAATGGAAAAAACACAAATACGTGAAGCCTAAATGATAAGTTACTAAAAAACTAATGGGTCAAAGAAGAAATGAAAGAAGAAATCAGATAATACCTTGAGACATAATAAAAATACAACCCTCCAAAACCTATGGGATTCAGCAAAAGCAGTTCTAAGGCAGAAGTTTAGTGATACAGGCCTTCCTGAAGAAATAAGAAAAATCTCAAATAAACAACCTAACCTATCACATAAAGAATTAGAAAAAAGTGCAGAGTCAGCAAAGGAATGAAATAATAAAGATCAGAGAGGAAATAAAATAAAAATTTTAAAAATAATAGAAAAGATTAATGAAATCAAGAGCTGTTTTTTTTTAAAGATAAACAAAATTAATAAGCTTTTAGCCAGGTTCATCAAGAAAAAAGAATCCAAGTAAACAAAATAAGAAATGAAAGAGAAATAACAACTGATACCACAGAGATATAGAAAAATCGAAGCAGAATACTAAGAACAGTTATATGCCAACAAACTGGAAAACCTAGAAGAAATGGACACATTTCTTGAAATATAAAACCTTTCAAGACTTACTCAGAAAGAAACAGAAAATCTGAACAGACTGATCACTAGTAGTGAAATTAAATTTGTAATCAAAAACATCCCAGCAAACAAAAGTCCAGGACCAGACAGCTTCACAGAGGAACACTCCTAAATGAATAAAGAAGAGTTAATACCTATCCTTCTCAAACTAGTCCAAAAAAGTTGAAGAGAAGGGAATACTATGTACAATATTTTGCCTTCTTTAGGGGTGGACTTGGAATCATTTTACCATCTGTTTGACTTAGTACTTTATGTTTAAGCAACATTTTAAGGAAATAAAAATCAACTTTCAGAAAAAAATGCTCTTAAAAATGGAGGAAAAGCAAGTCAGTGGCTTCAAACATCATAAATCATAAGAGAAGGAAGTGAATGGTATGCAGAAGTTTTATGTATGTCATCTCATTCAATGCAGACACGCAGCTCAGAGGTGAAGGAATTTCTCAAATTAAGTTAGGCAGTAAAGGTAAGACTCTAACCAGTTCCAGGTGACTCCAAAGTCCATGATTTTTCCAGTGTCCTTCAAACAGTGCAACCAAGAGTAAAACCTAAGTCCCCTGTTTCTCCAGCAGAGTTTCAGAAAAGACTGTATTCCCTTCCACAGTATTGTATTTTTCCCATATTCTGTGGCTGTCTTATGCACAGAAATAGATGAGATTCTTTTGTTGGTATCTTATAGGCCTTCCTATAGACTTTAAGCTTTGACAGAATCATAAAACTTCCATTCTGTGTATACTTAAGAAAACTGCTTTTGAACAAAGACTTGGGACATTAAGTTTTAGCTCACAATACATTTTTGCTTCCAAGTTATAAATAGAGTACAACTTTTTAATGAAAATGCTGACACAACCTAAAGAACAATGGTGTATGACCAAATACACTGCAGAAACAAAGTGATTCTTTCAACAGAACAAGTATTAGGATATTTAGAGAGGGTATTTATAGGATATGTTTAATTAAGTTGTAGATATTAAATTATACAAAATTTTTACTTCACCAAAATGCAATTTAAAAGAGCCCTCAAGATTAATTAGCATTTTTTTTTTCTGTGATTGGGAGATATATCCAATCCAGTATGGAATGGCATCGATTTTTTTAATGAGGTGTTTTTCTGAGTTGGTAGAAAATATATGGGTCAGTAAATGAAATATTGTATACATTTTACCACATTGCTGTAATGGAAGAGTGGTTGTTATTGCAACCTGCTCCTTCTCCATCTCCTCCAATCATGCTCAGATTTGGTGTTTTGATTAAATGCATTTGTTGTACCTTTTGTTGTTGAAGCCAGTCCATTAATACAGTCTGGGAGGGGCTGCTTTTATGAGGCAATCATGGGACCAGGCTGCCTGCTGCCAAAAGGACCTCCTTGAGGAGCTGCAGCAATTAGGGTTCCATTTCTGTGTCAAGCACTGTTAAAAGTTATCTTCAGGCTACAGTTTGTCCAAACATTTACACAATTCCTTCAGCAGACGTCTAGAGTAGCTGGAGGCTGCTTCAAGAGGTTTGGCATTGACACCTGCTCTGCATTGGTCGTAGGAAGCTGGCTGCTGCTACAGACATGGCCTGGTGGAACAATTTCCTGTTTGGACTACCTGAGGCTAAATCTAATGAGGCAAGGGTTGAGCAGGGGTTGAACACAATCAGAAGAGCAGCTCAGAAAGTCAGAATACTAAGCTGGTGTAAGGAAGTCTTTGACAGGAACACCTCCATATCTTCTTTGTATAATTCACTTACTTAAAGAATGTATCTTTGTTATTTCCTTGGATTTCTAGATTCATTATAAGTAATGTATAATATGCAAAAAAATGCACAAAGAATAAATATTTTTAAAAGCCTATAACCATTACTACTTAAGAGTACACTCCTGTTCATATGTTATATGTCCTTCATTTAAATGCTGAATTTATGCAATATACTCCTCCCCTAAACATTATTGTAGGAAAACTTCTTTTAAGATTTATGCAATGTGAAACTCTCAAGGTAGGATTATTCACTTGGAAAAGCTGTCACTCATGCTCATGTGTGTAGCTTGTTTATGAACAGCCACCAGCACCCAAACCAAGAACATTTGATGATGTCTATATTTGTTCCACAGTGACCTAAAAACATCAAATAAAAGGGAGTAATAATGATAACTATGGAAAGGTACCCAGAGGAGCTCATAAGACATTTATTTACTTTGTTTATAGAAAAGGAAGGGCGATTCCATCATAACTGCACCACACTTGGCACTCCGTAACCAAACCAATCATGTATGTTTCCAGAGGCTCTTTCACCAGTCAATGCTGAAACCCATTCTCCCATATTTTTTTTTCAGGAATTCAAGAAGCCTATATACATACACACATACACGCACGCACGTGCACACACACGCACATATAGCAATGGCTCTGAGTCACAGATGACTTTCCAAGATACAGAAATTGTAATAGAAATCACTGTCGGAAAAAAATCAAATCTTTATGTGTTTTAAAAGAAAATTAGCTCATTTAAACATTCAAACTCCATACTTTTCAATTACATGTTATACTACCTGAGATAAGTTGAAAGTAGGCCAATCCATCAGAGTTCATTGCTCAAGTAGGGCAAATATAGACCTCAAACTGTAACTATCTTCAGAGTTCTCCAGTGCTGATAATAAAAATGTCATATAATAACAAAATCAACATGTATTGAGTACCCATTATATGTCTGGAACTGATTTAGGCATATTGCATATATAGTCCTTAATTCTGAAAATAATTTTGCAAGGTAGGCATTTATTATTATTCTTACTTCACAAATGAGAAAAGTGAGACAAAGAGATGCTGAAATGCTTACTGAGGTTCATAACGCTAGTGAGAAAGGAGAGCTCAACAAGTTCTGCTTGACTCCAAAACTTAAGCTCCTACTACTGTGCAACGCTCTCTACTTAAGTGATGAGTGGAAAGTTCAGTAGAAATAATGTTAATCCACACTGAAATGACCATGTAATGCCAATACATACCTGTGCCTTGTATTGTTAACAATCACTGACACTAAAAAACCCAAGGCAAATATTCTTTCACATATCACCAGGGCTCCCTGTTTTGCTGTCAGTCTCCCTGCTTCCCTGTCAGTCTCCCTGCTTCCCTCAACATCACTTTTGTCTCTACCACAAATTCAAACCAATAACTCAATTACCTCAATTGGAGGAGAGAGGTATCCACTGCCCTGAGAGTTTGTATGAGTTGAAATATACTAGCTATCTGCTCATCAATAAAAACTATCAAAGAAGTGTTTCCAAACATGCACCCATCAGAGAATTAAAGTTTAACCTTTGAAGTATAACATGCTTTTTGTATTTTGAACTTCTTTTTAATTTGCAAAATTTTAGTCACCACAGTTAGAAGTCACAAAGGTAATTCTTCTCCAATAAAATCTTTCAACATAATTTTAGATTTTTATGTGTTGACTCATGGCCAACATTTATGAATGTCATAGAATAGGTAGGTACTCTGTAAATGAGTTCTGAGCATTGAAATGTTGCTTTAACCCACTTCAACACAATTACTGTTTGTTTATTTATAGATGTCTCTCAGCTTATACTACATAATTGAGGTTGCTGGACACTAAGTAAGTAAAAACATTCAGTATATATAGCTGAAGGTTCCTTAAGTCAATGTCAGAGAAAACAAAAACTCAATCCTTCCAGGGATTTTTCTGGACCCAGAGACAAAGCCCTTGAATTGGAAAAGCTACAGATCCAACACAGTATAGCTTTTTTGTGTTCTTTATAATTTATAAATTATTGAATCACCACATACTCTATGAGCATCCCTCTATAAACCTGTGAAAAACAATCTTGTAGCTTATAGTTCTGTCATGGAATGATTTCTGAGAGAATATGTCATATTTAATTCCTACATGAAATGATGAAACCAGGAAGAGGAAAGATAGAGCCTAGCAATCCTCTTAAAGAATATCCATTATTAAAATTTCTTTAGCTCTGAATGGAAGGACATAAGTAAATTTCTGAATAGTCAGTTTTATTATAACTCTCTTTACATAATGGTTATCTACAAGGTCTTCTTCTCCAAACAAATCATATAAGACCAGAAATCCTGACAGTATTGTGAACGAAGGCCTCCAAATGTGCTACTATGGCTGCCAATATGGTTGTCCAACAATGCAATGTTGCTCAACATTCAATTTAGAGAATCTAGGTTGCACCTACCATGACACAAGGCACACACAGCTACTGAAAAGCCAGTCTCTTTTGAATTCATTATTTTCCACAGGAAACTCTAGGGCATAAATTTTCTCAGGAGAGACGGTTAATTACATCAGAAACAGTAACAAATTGGGTTGCAAAAGGATACCAAAAAATATTTTTTGTGATGCCAAAATAATATTTACTTCTCTGAGCTTCAGTTTTCTCACCTGTTAAATAAGGAAAGAGCTATCCTTTGGCAAAGTCGGGTGTGGACTACGAGTAGGTAGATTATACTTTCAGGAATCCTATAGAAGTTCTGACTAGTGTTCTCAATAGAAAGCCAAAGCATTCTTTCAGTACACGAAAGTGTTAAGTGTTGTAAACAAATATCAAAACAAACATAAACAAACAAACCCCCTTTCATGATAAAAACACTCTAACTAGGAATAGAAGGGAACTTCCTCCATTTGATAAAAGGCATCTATAAAAAAATCCACAGCAAACATCATATTTAATGTTAAAACACTGAATTTTCCCCTAAAATCAAGAACAATACAAGAATATCTGCTCTTGTCAATTCTATTCAATATTGTACTGAATATTCCAGCCAAGACAGTTGGGTAAGGAAGTGAAATAAAAGCCATCTGATTGGAAAGGAAGAAGTAAAACTATCTAATAGGTTCAGCAATGTTACAGGTACAAGAACAATAAATAAAAATTGACTGAATTTCCACACACTAGCAATGATCAATTTGAAAATGAAATCAAGAAAACAAACTCATTTATAATAGCAGCACAAATAATAAAATGCTTGGGAATAAATTTAGCAAAAATGAAAAACTTATACTCTGAAAGCTATTAAATATTTAAGAAGATCTAAATAAATAGGAAAATATTCATGAGATATTTAACAATTTTGAACAAGCTTTAATATTGTTAAAATGACAATATTCCCCAAATTAATCTACAGATTCAAAGCAATTTTTATCAAAAATTCCAAATGATTTTTTATGGAAATTGACATGTTAAGCTAATCCTAAAATTCATATAAAAATGCAAAGGATCCAGAATATCCAAAACAATCTTGAAAAAGAAGAACAGTTGAAGATGCATATTTCTCAATTTCAAACTTACAAAGCTGTGGTAATCAAGACAATACGGTACTGGATAAAGATAGCCATAGATCAATGGAATGGAATTGAAGGTTCATAAATAAACCTTTACATTAATAGTCAATTGATTTTCAACAAAAATGGAACGGCAATTCAATGGGAAAAGAAAATACTTTTCAACAGATGGTTCAGGGACACTTGGCTATCCATATATACTATATATACACAAAAATTAGCTCAAAATAGATCATAGATCTAAATGTAAGAGCTAACTATAAACTCATAGATGAAAACACAGGAGTAATTTTGTGACCTTGTTATGTGAAACCTCCTTAGATATGACAAGTGACAACAAAAAGATAAATGGGACCTGATCAAAATTTAAAATTTTTGTGCTTCAAATAATACTATCAAAAAGGAAAAAGACAATTAATATAATGGTACAAGATATTTACAAATCATATACGTAATAACAGACCATTATCTCCAAAGATAAATGAGTAGCCAATAAGTACATGAAACAATGCTCAACACATCACTAAACATTAGGGAAATGCAAATCAAAGCCGCAATGAGATACTACTTCATACCCACCAGGATGAGTAAAATTTAAAAAGATAATAACAAATGTTGATGAAGATATCAAGAATTTAAACCCTCATACATTGCTGATGGGAATGTAAAAACTGTGCAACTACTTTATCCATACAAAAACTGCATGTGAATTCTCACAGTAGTATTATTCATAATATTGAAAAAGGGCAAATAACGCAAATGGCTCCAATGTTACGTTAAGTGCAAGAAGCCAGACACAAAACATCACACATATTTTATAATTCCATATATAGGAAATGTCTAGAATAAGCAAATCCATAGAGATGGAAAGCAAATTAGTGATTGCTAGGAGCTGAGGGGAGGAAGAATGGGGAATGACTGCTAATGAGCATGGAGTTTCATTTAAGGTCATGAAAATATTCTAAAATTGGTTGTAGCGACAGTAGCACAACTCTGTGAATGTACTACAATCACTGACTGTGCACTCTAAATGGATGAACTGTACACTGTATGAATTACATCTTAGTAAATCTGTGGGGAAAAAAATAAGAACACTGATGGAAAACAACAGTAACAACAACCAAAAAAACCAAAACCAAAACAAAACAAAAAAACAAATCCACATATCCATAGGAAGAATATCATAAGGATTTACATTAATTTTGTATTCTATCAGATCCTTGGCTCCATGGCAAAAAAGAGAAGGTAGGAAGAGGTAGGTGAATGCTGAGGACCCAAAATCAGTCAAGTTGGGTAAAGAGGGAATTCTAGGGAAATATTAAAAGGTGCAGAAAGAGAACACTGGGACACTGACCACAAACTTTGCTTTCAGTTTTATTGTTGACCTGCCTTTGGGTTACAGATGGTTACCCAGCATTCCTCCATATAGATTCTCAGATCTTGCCAACAACTTGAGTACCTAAAACATTCATCTCTGTGCAGGGCATGTTGGGTATACATTTACATGGCTTTTGTTCTATATTCTGTACAGTTTTTATGTGTGCTCACTGGAAATGCCCTTTCATCTCTCTCAGGAACCAATATCACCCCTAAATTCCATAAGTACTGTGGATTCCCTTTCTGAGCATGTTTCAAAAATCAGTGTACAAAACAAAATTATTTGTTTGCTGTGAGTCCTACAGTTCCCAACAGGCTTTTTCAGACCTACAGAATAAACCAGTATAAGCTCAAAGTATTATAAGGACCAGAAGAGAGGGACCAGAAGGAATGTATCCGTTGTGTCAGTCTAACCTTCTTCACACTTTCCTTGATTTAAATAAGGCCTTTACTCCAGCCAAGTTGGAATCAGAGCCATTCCACAGAGCTCACTTTTCTCAAAGGGTATTGTGATTTTTCTAAGATAATTTCCCCTTCGCATTCTTTTCTAACCCCATGGCTACCACCCTTATGGCCAGATGCACTCTAATCCCAGTGCAGACCAATTTAAGGCCCTGTACTCTGCAATTTTCCATAATTTTCCTAAGATTGCGATTATCTGGTAATGTCCTGACTTTTTGTTCTATAAGGGAACTAACTGCTGATGGTATGAAAACCTTGCCCTAAAAAATAAAAATTGTATCCAGTCTTTGGAAAGAAAATATTCGTCAAAGCCATCCTGGGTGTAATTTCCCAGCAGCAGAGTTTGCCTGGCGGGTGCTGTGTTCGTAGGAGCTCTGGAAACACCCAGAGAGCAGACACAACATTATGACAGGGGTGGACGTTTCTAAGTACCACAGTCTGGGTATTTCTGTGGCCTCTATACAGAATGAGGTCACACAATGAACTGTGGTGGAAAAAAAATGTCAGGGAGGAGCCACCAAAAAGAAAGAGGGAAAAAAAACCTTTATAAACTATTACAGAATAGCTTATACACATTGTATTAACTGGTTTCAATTAGAGTGAATGATCCCAACTGCGGGTAATGGGAGGTGGTCTGGGAGAACATGCTGAAACAATTAACACTTTAAAAGAACATCTCCTCTGGTTTCTTTGAGGAATGTCTGTTTTTATTGGTTTCTCGTAAAAGAGAAAAATTACTTTCATAATCTAAAGAGACATAGTGGGGAAATGTTAATATGCTTTTAAATTAAAAAGAGTATCTAGCCCCACTCTTCAAAAATGGCTTTCTATTACTCAGAATACAAACATCTCTTGGTAATATGACACTCTTATATCATCAGTTTCTTCCTGTCAGAGAGCAAAATGTTTCTTTTCAAGAGCTTCAAGATTTCTGCTTTTAAAGTCAGAGAGTTCTGACTGTCCTAGCCTGAATTCCATTCTGAAGAAAGGAATACAAAATAAATACAAGTCAGTAGCTCTAAGTTAATGAGAGTTACTGCCTGTTTTTTTATGCTTTTCTTTACCAATTCATACTGCTCGTCTACTTCCTTCTAGAATGACCTATCCTTTCCTCTATTTTATCTCAGTACTTTTCAAGCAATTACCAGGCTCCAGATGTTAGTTAACACTTGTTATGCATTATCATATAAATCTCAAAATATCTTGTTACATGCATAAACTCAGAGAGATTACATAAATTGTCTAACGTTTTATATATATGGCTAGTAAGTGGCAGAGTTCATGTTTTAACACAAACCTTATTCAATTCTAAAGCTTGTATTCTTAACTATTAAGAAATACTGCATCTTCTGTCTTCCAAAATTCATCCTGAAGCAAATCTCCATTCTGAAAATCAATAGCTTTTTCGTACAGACCATTTAATAGCATGTATTACACATATAATGATTAATTACATGTATTGTTCCCTGCTCTATCTTGAGGAATCCAAGGGTCAGTTATAACTTACAAAATATGCTCTGTAAATGCTTCTTGATTGAGTAAATAAGCGTTGATGTATTCAGAGAGCAGTGTTCTTATTTGCAAATGCTCCCATGATTTTAAAAATATTTCATGTATCTATTTATGGTTGAATATTATACACTAGAGATATACAGATTTAATAATATCCATGATAAGCTCCATAATAGCAGGGACCTTATTTTCAACTTAGCTTTTAGAAATTCCTCTAATTGCATTATTTTTTAATTTCCAAGAAGTAAGGGGGTGTGCAAACATGCAGAGAAACAAAGCAATTACCCTAGACAAATCATGTGCATGTGTATATCATATGTTTATTAAATAAAATCACGCATTACAGCCATTTTTAAGTAATGCCTAATAAGTAAGATTGTGTTTGGGGACTTTCCTCAAAGTGACCAAATCCACACATAGGCCATAACCATATTAAGTGGTCCAGAGATACGGCCTGAAATGCAGCAGCTGCAGCCAGTCAAGTCTAAGGTTCTTTACTTCCAAGTGCCAGGAACTAATTCTTAGCCTAGTTCATCACAGATTCATGGATCTGCCTGCCTTCACCTGAGCCCCAGAACCTGTTTATAAGTGGCAGGGGTTCAGGTAACCACTGTGTTCACATTCATGATCCTACAAACCACTGAGCATACAATTAAATTTAAAGTGTAGAGGTGAGGAAGGGTATCCTTCTAGTGCTTAATGTAGCCATATAAGGACAGAGAAATAAACAAAACTGTCACACTTCTTTCCAGAGAAGATATTTCATTTATAATTATTCAGCAAGTATAAATATGTCCATGTAATACATAATTATTGGGGGTAAGATTTCTGTACACAATAATTGTGCCTAAAAGGAAAAGTCTTTAAAAATACCTCTTGGTCTCACTATTACAGAGGTGTAGAGTGCCAAAAGAGAGCATCCAGGAAGGGAGTGAGCAAGTTGTAATAGAAGTCATTTTCAGGGCAATATGTAGCTGTTGACAGGCATTTGCAAAGCAATTTGGAGAGAGAATCCTTAGAAAAACCAATGACAAAAGCTCTGCACTGAAAATAAACCTGGGGGCATATGCGCACAGACCAAGACTTTTTTGAAAAGAATAATAAAGTTCAATTATAAGGGTACAATCATTTCAGAGTAAAACACCAAGAAACAAGAATAGGACAGTAGGGAGAGAAATGTAGGAAAGAATCAAGTCAATTTGATAAATGTACAAAGATAACAGAAACTATCCATTTATTATGAATGTAAATACGTATTAATTTATTGATAATTTGTTTTAGCCCATGGACCTCTTGAGACAGACAAGACATTCTCTTAAACACAGGATGCTAAGATTTTCTCTATTGCCTGACAGATGAGAAAATGGAAATACCAGAAGTACTTTACATATGATATGTAGTTTTTATTTCATAAATATGCTTTTGCTAACTACAGTTAACCCATCCATATTTCTCATTGTATAATGTGAATTAAGTCATTACCAAATTATTCTTTCCTCATTTTTATGTACCCAAGTATATAACCAGATATTTGGAATGAATAGACCACTGTAAAATATCAAAATCCCAATGTTTGGAGTGCTTCTTTCTGTCTGAGACTACTACTCATCACACCAGCTCCAAGGAGAGCTCCATAAATGCTGCTAACAGGGGATATAGGTTAAGGGGGGCGGGGGGTCTTTTCTTTTTGGCTGCAAATAAATAAAATAATACCCCCACCCCAAAGAAACAAAATAAAACAAAACAAAATCTAGATACCGTAAGGAAAAGAGTAACTTATTTCCAAACTATTGTCCTTTATTTATATGATTGAATGATGATACCAGTTCGGTACCTCTCTGGCACAAATTTCAAATTCCCAGCAAAGAGACTCCAACTGGCCCACCTGGGATCAGATATTTACCTCTGGATCAGTCAGTCATGGCCAGGGACAGACTCACAGACTCATCAATACATGGTCCCTGGGAGCCTACCTTTGTAGATGAGGGTTACTGATAGAGAAAACAGAATCATGGGTTGTGCAACTCTCCAGAAAGTGCATCTGCCCCATTGGGAGATGTATTACTTTTCAGTAAAAGGCAAAGGCAATCTATATAACCAGCAGCTCCCAATTCCATGGCAGAAACAGGAAGAAATATCTTTCTGATGCTCTCACTTGACCATAGAACTGAGAATCAGACTTTAATGTTGGCATTTCCAACTTGTGATCTTCAGGAAGGGTTTTAAACATAGTCATCTATTTGGTCCCTAACATCCTACAACAGGAAGACCTAATCTGGGATTCCCAGATTCTAAGTGGTCCAACTCCAAGGTAATAATGAAAGATGAACCGTTTTTAGTAATTTTTAGTAATCCAAGAGACAGAATTCTAATAATGGATTTACTTGCAATAAAACTGCACAAAGTAACTAAAATATCAAATTTCTTTTATTTTGGGCTGAAGTTATCAGTGTATTGGAGGATCAGCTACTAATCAGAATTCTTACTGGTGTTACACATGGATGTATTTGATAAAATTGGACCACTATCTTATTTATCTTTTTATCTCTGACAATTGGCATAGTACCTGATATAGTTGAATCAAAATACTAAATTTTATCTCGTTTGAAAACAAAATTTCTCAAAACATATATTCAATGGTACTCTGTGAAGGAAAATGTATAAAAGGAGACTTGAAGGTGAGAAATGGAAACCACCCACCTAAAAAAGTAAAAATACATTCATTCCTCTTCAGCAAGAAATGTGAGAGTTGTAAAATAATGTACTAAAACTTACCATAAAGAGGAAATCTACAGATTGAAGATTCACTTATTAAATCTACACTTACAGTGTTCCTACCATGTACCAGAGATTTACCGAGGTGTAGGTATACTAGGGCCCTGAAGAGCACGTGGTCTTCTTGGAGAAATAGACACATAAATCAGAAATTGTGAGATAATGTCATGAGGCATACAATAACAGGAGTGACTGATGAAGAAACAGAATTATTAAAACTCGTCTTTTCTCTGGTATCAGCAGAGTCCCTAAGCATGCACTCCCCTCTGACCGTCTGCTTACAAAAATGTGACTTTTTTTATTCTCCAAATCTCCAACAAATCTAGGCTGCCTCCGCACTGCAGGAATGCCTCCAAAATTTAGCATCATCATCTCTCCTTCATTAAAGGTGATCCTACCTTTGCATCCTTCCACATGTAGATAAAAGACAAATAAAAAGGCTTCATTCTCTCACACAACCTGTATTCAAAGTAGGCTCCCCTAGGCCTACTGCCTTATAACACTGTCAATAAGTCATACTATGATAGTCCAGCTGCACCTTTCAGAAGCTTGTACCACAACAACAATGTTCAGAGAGCTCCACGTATCATTTTATGCTGCCTGCAAGGTGAGTTAAATGAGGGGAATGCTCCAAAAGTAACTTCTGAACTTCTTGTCCCCATCACACACAAATTATTTCATGACATGCAAACTGTCACAGCACACACAGTTCCCAGACGAACCATTGCCATTTCCTCATTTCCATCAGGCAATGTATGTATCATACAAATCAGCCACTTTCTTCACTTATTTCAGAGCACAGCATAATGGAATGAGTTCATGAAAGGACAGTCAGCGTGTCTATATTCTATTCCCAGTTTTACAATTGATGCATCATTCTTACTCCCTTTGCATTTAAGTCTCCTATTTGCAACACAGGAATAATGACATAGTACCTGTTTGTTTCTAAGGCACTTGAAAATTCTCTGATGGAAGATTTCATACAAATGCAGAGGCTATAATTATACCAGAAAGACTTCAAAATTGCAAATCTGTGTACTCATCACTATTAAACAGTCAACACAACAATGGCAGAAGAGAAAGAATCCTTCTCTAAGGCATCTAAAATCAAGCATTGCTGAATATGCAGCTATTGAGAAAAATATATGTGAAAAAATACTCATTTTAAAGACCGTTTAATTCTAAACCATAACACATTTAGACAAATCCTTCACAAGTTATCCTGACTCCAAAAAAGAAATACATGAAATCCCTAATCAGATATTTCTTATAATGCAGAACTTTCTGAGAAGATATTCTTTCTCTTTTCAAAAGTTTTGTTGTACTCTAGAATTCAAGAGAGTATTCTAGCCCATTCCACTAAGGTTGTTCCAAACATATTATATTGTTCCAAAATATAAAAATAATTCTCCTTTAATCTGGCCAATCTTAGAATAATCAAATAATCAAACTTACAGTACAGTGGTGGACAGGCATCCAAGCAGGGGCTTCCACTGAACAATTCTGGGCTGGGCATTTACCTTGGTTTTGCTGCAAATAAGTAAGAACAATATTATGTTCTATAAATTATGTGCAGCATACACTGGTTGACTTGTTTATCATCAATATGTTTATTACCATATTTACAAGTATAGGAAGAGCTTTGAGAATGACTTTTCAGTGCTGAAATAAGTTCGGTTATGTAATTTCTACTCTTATCAAAGCACAGGAAAGTATTCTTTGCTTTTTGTATTACTCTAATAGGTTTTGGCAACAGGCTTCCTCAGCAGCTGGCCTTTCAGGTGCCAACAGGAACCATCTGAAAAGCCTCCTACCCCAGAGGCAGGTCTCTCCTCCAGGCTCCCAGACAACACTGATACATGCCATACCCCTGTGAGATCCCTTGTGTCATGGTATGGAAGGACCTGTTTATTTGTCTTTCCTTCCAGATTATGAGCTAGTGGTGATGATTCTCTCCAGGGCATTTCATGGAATCCCAGAATGTAAAACTGTACAGGATATATTTTCAAAGGCTTTTCTTGTCACATCAAAAACTGAGGTGCAAAGAAATGAAACAAGGAGCACAGAGATTTGACATTCTAAACCATTTGCCAAGCACTTCTTTTCACATAAGAAATGTATCTCAGGCTAACCTAATCTTTTGTTGTAACTCCTATAAATTCACTTCTAATTGGCCTTTTAGAGATAATGAAATGTTTTCCTTTAACCAACAATACAGCTTCATCCCTGTAATAACGAGTGCTGATTAGTGCTAAAAGGTGAGGAGGTGATTCTAATAAAGCGTCTTTTATCTTTTATTTATTTTATTGTACACTCAATTATAACACAGAAATACTAATAATAATGTTAATAATAATCATGTAAACCACAGCTGTGATTTTTTAAGCTACTATAAATATGCTAGCATTCATTCTGGTCTCATTGTATTATCACTAATGGCTACAACAAATGTCAATAAAAGTATTGCTATGCCCACTGCACAGGAGAGAAAACTGAGGCTCACTGAGGGTAAGCAATTCACCTTTAAATTACCCTACAAGAAAGCAGCATAACTGGGATTGCAGCAAGAATTTGGCTGACTGCTGTCCATGCACGCCTCTTCTATGAGAAGCTGGTATTTTTCATTTTCTGTTTAATGGGGCTTAAGACATGTCATCAACTAATATGATTTCATCTTATCAATGATCCTAACATGTTTGACTTAACTGGAATTAAGTATTGAATTCAGTACTGTGTTAAGAATTCTTTTTTATGATTTGTAAGCTTATTTGAGCAACCTTTATTTAGGTGATCTATTTTTAAGGCATCACTAAACTCTGAAGTGCTGTTTGAGTGATTATTGATAAAGTTGCCATAAAAATACACTTAGATCATCAATCCCCATGCTCAGTTTTCTTGTTTAAATCAGAATATAACATACAGTACCAACAGGGTATATAAGATGCACTGGACTGGTGTCATATGACCACAATTTCAAGCAAAGCTTACGGATGTGCTTGCTGCCAGGACGTGCTTTTGAGTCTTGGTAGTCACATCTGTAAAACAGTGTTAGTATCCTACCTAGTTCACGAGACTGTTTTCAGATGATAGATAAATATTTGCTACAGGTAACTATCACAATTGGCAAGGATGTTATGAAAAAATACACAAAATAAAAGGACAATTTATTTTCCCTTTCTGATAGCTTAAGCCAGATAAATAAATATAATTTATCTACACGCGAAGCTAAGCCTTTTGAAATTTGAAAGCATTACTAAAACGCTAGTTATTATTATTTCTAATTATGAAAAGTCATACCAAACAATGTAATGGTGAGGAATCTGTCCTTTGTAATAATTCACAATTGTTTTTGTTAGTAGTAGTAGTAATAATAAGGTTGTTTTATATCTAGATAGCATATATCTTTATGGAGCATATAGTAAAGAGGCAAAATTCAATAAATAAGTGAGCTGTGCTTTGGTAGAGGAGTGTAAGTACTCATAAAATGTGACGGGGGCATAAATAAGGAGTGTTTGAACATCTATGGATATACAGTATGGAGTAAAAAAGTATGGAAATCAACTCTTTTGTCCCACTATTACCTGAGTTTTGGACCCTAAGGCCTTCCCATTCGTGTTTTCATTAAGAAGATTAACAAAATGATTTCATAGAGACAGACATATAAAAAGGCCTACTGAAGACAGATGCCACAAAAACATATATAATTTTGTAATCCATAGTATGTGACCAGAAAAAAATGACTGAAATAGAATCTAGGACCTTGGATTTCAGTAGTGCCCCCATTAATCTATCTGTGGGACTTGGGAAAGTTACTTTAACACATTAAACCTCAGTCTTCTCATCTATAAAATGAGAGGGTTTTATTTGATCCACCCATATTCCTCCCAAGAATTTAATATACTTCCTCCTCCAAAGGGGCACACCCTCCAATTGAGAGTCCCTATCATCCTAATCTACTGTTATGGTAAGAATATGGTTATTTCTCTGTGGGTTTGCATGATGATAAAGGTTAAGAATTGCTGGACCAGTTGAGCTCACAAGAGCTTTCCATCCAAGTGTGGTTGTTGAAAACCTCAACCTCAGGTTTTACCTACCCCTTCACTCTACTTCTAAAGAAGAAAAGATCTAACATGGGACAAGGGAATTGCCATGGCAGGTGAAGTAGAAGGGTTAAAAATTGTCTTTTTCCTAGAGTTTTTCATCTCCTTCTTCAGTATATTTTCTCTGTAACATTTAATGTGGGCACTATGACAGAGTTTGGAGTTACTGCCTACTTGGCAGATCCTTGGCCTTTAGAAGACCAGCAACATGAATAGTAGGGGAAAGGATACTCCCTAGACTATCTTTAAGTTAATTCTTAGGACAAAAATCAAGATGGAATATTAGAATTACCTTAAGGGCCAGCCTATCTCTCCAAGCAAAATTTAAGATAGAAGTTGGTGACAAATCACTCTAAAGACAGACATTTCACTCACTTCCCCTTCTCTCTCCCATCCATCTACACTGGATACCTCTAGATTGCTGACATGTGACTTGAACAGGATTCAGGAATCTGAAATGCTAACTCTGAAAAACATGTTCTCTTAAGAGACAAAACTATCAGCAAGTTTTGGCCTTTTTAAAATACAGTGCTGTTTAAACAGGTTGATGTCTCCAAGTCTCTCATCTTCCTCGGTTGTCTTTTTCTGACTTTAACATCTTGACATTTTTCATTCCAGAATATCCTGAGCAAATGAGCCAAATATGCTGGACAATTACACCTCAGATTGATTATGTAAATATGTAGCTACAAAGAATTTGAATAGTGACAAACACTTGACAAGAAAACTCTGAGGATTCCCTACTCAATCCACCCCATCCTCTAGAAAGAGCAGAAATTTTTTGTGTATCAGGCATTTATATTTATTTTTATTTTAGAGTGCTTTGGTGTCAACCAAGTGCCTGTATCAATATTTTAGCCATTTAATCCTCAAAACAAATTTGTATATGGCAGGGTGGTTACTGACTCCTGCAAATAAAATTGCAATCTAAATGCTTCATTCAAAATAGTATGTTTTTTCGAAAGAAGAGGAAGAACTAAAAAGTTTTGTTGTTCTGTTCACAGTAAAATGATTCTCATAAATACAGAAGTCTGTTCTGGGTTGAGAAGTGTCACATGATACTAGTATACACATATTCATTCATTTATCCAGCCATTCATTTATCAAACATGTATTACATGGAAGGCACCATGCTAGGTATATATAGAGACATAAAACTTAGAAATATGAAGCCTGAAATCCTTTCTCTCAGAGAGCTCCCAACCTTTTAAGAGATACAATGCAACATGTTACATTTAAAACAGGGTTAAATACTAGGACCACTCATTCATTGCTCAACAAATATTCATTGAGAAGTGAGTATGCTCCAGCCATTATATTAGGAAGAGGATGTATCAAGATTCAGTCTCTGCCTAAAGAAGTTCTCAGTCCAAGAAAAAAGAAACTAATAAACATATACTGATAAAGCAATATTAATTATATGGTATAAATAAAATGTGACATAGCAGATGAAAAAGATTCATCTCACCCATTTTGGGGGCAGGAGTGAGGAATAAACTAGGGTTGTGAAAAATTATGCAGTGAAATTGAAGCCAAAGGCAAAAATGTTGAACTCTGACTGGGTAAATCAGGAAGGCTTTATAGATGAGACACTTCCGTTTTCCAGTAAAGTTTTTAGGAGGGGAAAGCGTAGAGGGCCTTCCAGCTAAAGGTGCACCATGCACCATCTGATAGTGCTGAATCAAAGTATTCTTGGCCTTTGTAAGGAAACCCCTCAGTTTGGGGCCACAGAAACCTAGGAATGAGAGGAAAGAATGATTCCGTGTTACACAGAAAGGGGACTTTGGCCTTTGCCCTCTTGTAGCTCTGTTTAACAGGGCAAGGACAGCAGGATGTGGGACAAACTGGGTCCTGCCAGGGAGTGAACATGAAGGGATCCAGAACTGATTCCATAAAAAACAGAAGAGGCTCTCCTGAGTTTAGTCTCTGGGAAAGCACTTCAGGTGTCTTTCTCATCTTTTTTGAAACTCGGGTATTAGATGAAGAAACAGAAATTAAAACATGATGTCCAAGGGGTAAAACTAAATGGCAGGGTGGAACTAAAATAGCATGTAATCATGTATTTGCAAATACACTGTGAGATATAAAGTAATTTATAAATGTAATAGGTAATTATATTTAAAGTATTAATTATAAATATTAATGTGATATTTATGAGTTAATTCTTATTAAAATAATTAGAAAACACATTTTCTGACTTCTAGTTAAATACATACTTCAGTACATCAAGAGTTAAGGTAGTTTTCAAAAAACTTGAACTCCCAGGATGCCTCCAAATATATATAGATATTCATATATTCATATATAGAGATATACATATATATTGTGTCTATACATAGACATATGTGTATAGAAACATACATGCATATATGTATGTATGTGTATATATACACACATACATAATTTTTGTGTATACACATATGTATATAAATAATTTTACTTAGGAAATAAAGGTTTTCGTGCAGTTAATTTGCCATAAAGATGTGTAATTACAGATTAAGTTGTTAAAGAAGAGGAGAAAGTCAAATTTTGCCAGGTACAAAAATACAATATAGTTAGAAATGTATGTACAAGATGATACATTGGAAGCCCTGTCTAAGACATCAAGATATGATAACAATGAGCTTCCAAAGGAGGAGCTATAATTTTCAAAGGACATTACCAAGAACCACTTTCAGGTCTCTAAACCCTTATCTATAATGAGAGTATATAAGGGTTAGCTGGTTGGAGAGTTACAAAGAGAAGAGATGTTTTTGGAGAGGGGCTGAGAGAAGTCTCACTTTTCACCTAAGATTAGTGAGAGAGGCTTCAGTGGGCATATACCTAGAGCTTGATATAACTTCCTTGGATTTGAAAGGCCAGTATACTGGGACCTGACTCCCACCTGAAAAGTTTAACAAGTGAGATAACATGGCAAATTATTGCCTTAGGAGAGGTGACTTCCAAACCAAAATTTTTAGCTTTGTCAGGGCAAGAGAGCCATCCTGGAGTTATTGTGATGCCTACCAAGACAACCCTCCGTGTGGAGTGGACTGCTACAAAACCTGGAGCTAAAGAATGCATCGTCCACACTATAGGAGACTTAGTCAGAAAGGCCCAGAAAGAGAAATTCTGTAAGACCCACAATAGTGCCCACAATAGAAAGAGTCTGAAGCCAGACTGCCTGGGTTAAAATCCCAGATCCAGCATTTACCAGCTAGGTGACCCTGGGAGAGTTGTTTAACCTCTCTTTGCCTCAATTATGAAGATTAAAGGAATTAATACAAGTGCTTAGAACCATTTCTATACATAATCAGTACTATATAAGAGTCAACTATTTTCTTTGTTTTTGTTATTATCATTATGTGTCAGTCTCAGAAAGAAAAATTATGACAATTTCAGTCTAATAAGAACTTTCTGTTCTCCTTTTTAAATTTCCTTCTTATACTCCACACCTGGAGGGATCAATAACCAACCAGCAAAATGAGAAAGAAGAAAAGAGAAGCCTATTCTCAAAGTGTTCCCCCAAAGCTGATGTCCTATCTGAAGATCCCACGGTAGGAAAAAAGAGTTATTAATCCAGAAAAGTGTTAAGAATTTTGATTAATATTTAGGACTGGGCAATTTTAATTACTTAATTGAGACTATATTTATGATTTTAAGTGATTGTAGGATGTTAATTCCTTGCAAGTGACTGGAAATTCATGGAAAGTTATAAGAGCATCCAAATTTTTATCTAGTGAGCAGCATAGGGATTATTAAGAAATTTTAAACAAACCATGGGGAGCTCCAAATAAGGCAGCTTCTATTATTATATCCTGCTTGCTCAGTGTATCAATTACAGCTGCGAAACATACTCATGGTCAGTGTTAACCTTTCTCATTCAATTTTGGGCATAATTCCTCATAATTCCTCAATATACAACTTTATCCCTTCCTGGGCTTATCGTTCTATTTGCTTCCTTTCATTTTATCAGATTTCAAAGATGTTTAAAATAAGTTGGCCTAATTTGTTTCTGAAGAAATCCTCACTAAGATTTACTCCGTGCTGGAGAGTCATGCATTTGGCTCCTCTGTAAATGAGGAAAACGCGGCTGACCCATTCTCCACAGGATACTGCGAATGAGGGCTTTTTAGTGGACAGGGATGGTAATGCTGAGTTGTGCACATGCTGCCCAAAATCTCTTGTGAGTCCAGGAAGGCATTTACCCAGGTTAGCAGAGGTGAAATCTGTGGCTAACCAGTACATAAGAGGATTAAACACTCCATGTTAAAGTAATATTCTACCCTTCTGGCTACCTAGATTAATTAACTATGATGAGTGACATAAGCTCTGAATGCTCATAGCTGGCCACATTTAAATATTCACTATACATGAGAGCCACTGTTGTAACTTGACATTTTATAGTATCAATGGAGGGAGGGCCCCTGGAAGAAGGCATTTCCTGGATGTATAACAAAATAATATTTATTGAGCATCTATTAGATGCCAGGCACTTGATAGGAGTTGTAAAGCTCATTCTATCATTGCATTAACCCTGAAAGGTAGTGGAGGAAAATGTTTAATGCCATGAGGAATTCACTGGACCTGGGTTAGAATGCCAGATTTTTCACTTTCTGGATCTGTGACCTTAGGTAAGTTTCTTAGTCTCTGTGGGTTTCAGTTTTCTCTTCCATAAAGTGGAGAGAATAATAACAAGTGTAAAGGATTATTATAAGGATTAAATAAGATAATAATGTAATACGTTTAGCCCAGGGTCCAGTATATGTTCTAACAGTAATGAGTATACTTATATAAATATTAATATTTATCTTACTAATCAGGGATTTTTTTTCTCCTATCCTACTTAGCTTCTCT
This sequence comes from Camelus ferus, assembly GCF_009834535.1. NCBI lineage: Eukaryota > Metazoa > Chordata > Mammalia > Artiodactyla > Camelidae > Camelus > Camelus ferus. The sequence goes on from NC_045705.1 coordinate 40,549,961, forward strand.
AAGCCTATCTTCTCACCTCTGACTATAAAATAATAATATTTATCTCATATGTTCACCATGAAAATTAAATGAGAAAAAGAACAAGAAAGTACTTAGCAAAGACCAGGAAATTTAAATCTAAGTTTTAAATATAAGTTGGAAAGAACATCTGAAATACTGCAACAGTTTTAGGATGACTAAATTTGGGAGCGAGAATTGACTCTGCAATCTGGGATCACATACTTGAAATAACTGGTCTGTAAATATTTCTAAGGAACATATTACGGTTTTTTAGTATTTTGTGGGAGCATGTCCCAATATCCCATGAAGCTCTAGAAATCTCTAAAATTGAATTATTCCTATGCAGAGTTAGATACAACAGAGTAATTTAAGCCTCTAAATACAAGATTAAAAAACAAAGTCTTGTAAAATACTTTAAATGCCACTGATATTTGCATGCTGTCACTGAATCCTACTGACATAACAAGATGAGACAAGAGGAATGAACTACAATTGTACTTTTCCCCTTGCAAGAAAGAAACTTTGGACATTATCTACAACTGCAGTCAATGAATATTCTTCACTGGCAGATCTTATCCATTATGTCATAAACTACAAACTCTTATGGAAACAAAGGCTGTGATTTTTAAAACAACCTACATTTTTCTTCCTGACACATTTTTAAATTCATCTGTAAAAAAAAAAAATACCTCTTTTGAATTAACAGCTAATGAAAAATATCTAAAATTTCAGGCCTACCAAATAAAGTCCATCTTTGAGGAAGGAAATGCCATTCAGAAATAAGATCAAAGCAATTCATTTCTATTTTCACTGCTACCATAGAGACAAAGAAAAAACAGTGAAGAGTTTTAGCTGAGTTAATTCTTTCTGAAATTTATAATTAACTACATGGGAAAGGGGACAATTACCATATTTCCAAAGAATAAAGGATTTAAAAAGTTGAGCTTTTGATAAGATATAATTACAACCTATTAAAATACAATTCATATCATTTTGTTCTTAAAATGTTCTTAAGTTTCAAAAAATGCATATACATTGAACAGTGTTTTCTGAAAAATACACACAGAATGCCATCAATTTAAAGGTATACAGTTCTCTTACCATAGGTTTTCCACAGATACTTAAAATTCTGGCAAAGCCTAACAAAAAGAAAGGGTTGGGGGGTAGATGGATATTATTTCTGTATGTGCCTTGTCTTCCTGACACTTAATGAATATATATTTTTGGACAAATGTTAAATGAAAGAATGTGCAGGCTTCTGCAGATCAGGTGTTATAGCCAACATCAAGCAGTCAGCCAGGAAGAAGTAGCAATTAAACCTGTCCTTGATTTAAATAGAACTTCAGACTGCTAAGTAAATTGCATGTGCATTAATTCAGGGCAGTTTTATTTTAAAGGACTAGCAAGAAAGCAGTAGATTGAAATCCTAGGAGAGTCATAACAAAGACCAGAGAGGAATAATTCTTTTCTTTTTGCTAAAAATATGTTTTTATTTATGGTGTCTTTAGCAAATGATTTTCAAATGCTTTTTATCAGTAAATTACCTAGAACTCCTCCTCACATTTTCTAATTAGAACCATATTTGAAAATAAGAAATTTATTTTATTGTGGGATATCATAAATACAGCATGGTAAATTATATACCTCTTTGTAAAATCATGAAACATAGGAAAGTTTTTCTTTTATTAACACTTTTTGAACAGCGTTTTATGGAACAGCACAGTTTCTGCTGATGTGGATAATAACTGGTATGATTCGTATCTTAAAATTTGACTTCTGGATATTCTCTTTTAGAATTATGTGTAAGTGGCCTTCAGGGAGAATCTCTATTGTAGACTATATTGCTACTTGAGAATGTGGTATATTTGATTATTCTGAGGCATTTTTGTCTAAGGTTCTCAGAATAATTTTAAGGAAATATTTGAAAGCAACTAAAAATTCTAACTCAGATCTTAACCACAGAATAATAGCAAAACACCTACTCGGGGCTCCTTTTGCAATAGTACCAGTTTTATTTGTAGTTCGTTGGACAAATTCTGAGTAATAATCATTAATCATTATTATAGTTTTGTAAGTTATTTTTGGAGGTTACTTGGGGTAAAACCATTCAATAGTACTGATACACTGTGTTCTCTAAAATGCAAAGCAATATATTTTTCAAAAGAGGCAAAATTGCTGTGAACTCCCATTCCCTTCCTAGACAAGTTTGTGTCCTGTGAGCTGAGTGTAATATAATGCATCCTGCTTTGGAAAAAAAAAAAGAAGAAAAACCTTCATTATCTCTTCAATTATTTCATGACCTAATAATTTAGGACAATAAAGTCATTTTTAAATTTTCTATTTTTAACTTTCAGTAAATTTTAATATTTTTATATTAAAAATTTACTATATAGTAAAAAATTACTATACCTTTAGAATATATTTATGGTAAACATATACATATTATAAACTCAAATAATTTTCACCAAAACCAAGTTAAACATAAATCTGTATAAAATCTCTGAGAAGTTAAACAGACACGAGTTGTCATTCCTTTATCAAACTGAAAAACTTATCTGGTTGTTAGAGCTTTTGTTTAATAAAAATGTGCTATTGACTTGTAAGTATTTTTATACTTGAATTTTAGAAGTTTAAATGATGATTGTTATAAGGTGGTTTACTACAGATGTGATCTTAGAGTGTGTGAACACTTACATCTCCTGTAGTCCATTTCTCTTACACTAAAATGACATTTAAACTATCATTTCAGTCCCAGCAATCATTCAGAGAGAAGTTCACTAGTTGCCTGTCTGTCAACTGAATAGTCTACTCATCAGAATACAAAGATATATTTTACAAATATTTCTTGTGAAGTGCATGTCATGCGTGTTTATATGCCTAAGTGTGTGTTGTGTGTGAGTTTGCAGGAAGGATTTCATCCACTCGTTCACTATTCAATAATGCAATAACTACCAGATGTCTGTTAAAGGAAAGAATCAATCAGCATTTATGATATACCTGTCAGCACCATACTAGGTAGCTGATGATAAATATGACTAAGAACTTCCCCACCGTCTTCAAAGAGTTCATATTCTAGCAAGAGATAGGCATGTGTAAAAAGTAATTGCACAACTACAAGATGGTTATTACACAGATACATTGTTCTGAAGACACGGAGAGGAGCTAGGTTAGTTCAGTAGGGCAGTATCAAGGAAGATATTTACAGAGGAATCTATATCTTATCTGAATTTTAAAGGTTAAAAAAGAAGCTTATTAAGTAAGCATCAGGCTAGAGAATTGAAAGGCATTCTATCCATAAAGAAAAGCAGGTACACAGAAACAGGAGAATAGAATTTAGATTGTTTGGGGAACCAAATATAATTGACTATAGTTCAAGCTAAGGCATGAAGGGTGATGGGATTTGAGACAAAAAGTTGGACAAGGGCGAGAAAATAGAGGGCAACATATGTGAGGTTAAACTATGCAAACTTATTTCTGCAGGCCAGTGTTTCTTACATCATAGTGTGCAAAAACAAATAAGGATACAAATCATCTCAGCATCTTGCTAAAATTCAGGTTCTAGCATGAGGCTCAAGATTCTGCATTTCTAACAAGCTCCGAAATGATACCACTGCAACTGGGCAACACACTACACTCTAAACAATGGGGAATTAGGGGACTCATGAGGGGTGTTAACCAGAATTGCAACATACAAAGTATACACATATATATGTGTGTGTATATACACATATATACACACGTATATGTGTATGTATATTTTTTAAGGGAGGTTCCAGTTAACAGCATGGAAAATACATAGGGGTGGGAGGATAGGAAAGGTCAGAAGAATGAATGGGAATTGGGAAAGATAGGGATTTAGGGAAAAATAAAAACCAAGATCAATTCCCATTTGTCTAACCATAACAACTGGGGAATGGCATTGTAGTAGGATAGAAAAACTCCCATTTATCTAACTATAACAAGGGAGAGAGTAAACTATGCAATGAGCAGAGAACAGAGGAGGAGAATGATTTATGCTCAGAGGGCTCCAGAGGATGGATGTTTTCCTGGATCTTCTGACTTAAGTTTACTTAATGGGTAAATAGAATTCTAAATTCTAAGAATTTATTCATTTACTGTCAAACTATTTTTTTTACAAAACTAGTTGTCTCCTGAAAGTTTAGTTTAAGAACTGAATTATTTAGATACAAAGAAATGAATATGTGTGTAGGAATATTAGAATTGAGGTATTTGCGGGATGAGTATTTTCATAGAATTTCATTTCTAGTACTAATTTTGAATGCATATTAGAAGAAAAGGTTAAAATATTTGGTGACACCAATACCTATAAACCTGGAAAACATTTGCTAAAGCCAGGGGAAATCCCAATCACCATGACAACACATCAGCAGTTTTCCACTACGGTGGTAACTGACTAATTGAGTTAATGATCCTACTATGAAATTTATCTTTAAATGTCAGGTTCCCTAAAAAAGAGAAAATTAAAGAGGAAGATGAGGGAGAGAACAGAAACATTCACAGCTACTTAGCGACGGTACATTATGTACAGCGCTACACTAAGCCCTGTGTGTTTATTTGTACCAGCTGTTCTTTCTGTCTGGAATGTTCTTCCCCAAGATCTTCACAAAGCTGGTCCTTTCAAGTTCCCAGGGCATTTTCCAGAGAGGACATCTCTTCCACCCTACCTAAAGTAGCCCCTGTGTCTTTTTATACTTATCCATCTTTCTATGTTTCATTTCTCAGCTTTTTAAATATTAGCAGTTACTGCCAGCTGAAGTTATGTTTATTATCTGCGTGCCTATTAATGGGCAGTCTCTTCACTCTACAATGTAAGTTCTATGAGGGCAGGGACCTTGTCTGATCTATTCACTGTTTTATCTCTACTGCTTACAATACTGCCTGGCACATAGTATGTACTCGGTAAATATCTGCAGAAGCAATGAATATTGTATTTAATCCTCACAACAGCCCTTTGAAGTGCTATTATCTCACTTTACAAATAAAGAAACTGAGGTTTAAGTTGATTAAGTAATTTGGCCTAGATAACAGAACTAATAACTGGCAGAGCTAGGACTCCTGCAAGAATCTGTCTGACGCCAGAGGCTATGCTTTCAAACACTATGCTATGCAGCCACTCGAAGCGAAATTCAGTGGTAGATGCCAACTGCTGTCCAAATGCCCAATACTCAGTTCTCTGAGGGACCTCAGACATGTCAGGACAATTTGCCTGGGTCACTGCAACATAAAATTAGTTCTAACACATATATGGGTACAGTGATCATTTTTTTCCATCACACATTAATGCTAATGGTAATAAAAGATCCCAGTTTCCTCTAAGATGTCCCCTTTCAATAATTTAGTCATCCTTTCCATGTATACAGTATTTTATACTTTTCAAATACATAAACTCATTTGAGTCTGTTTAATAACCCTGTGAAGGAGGTACTTACAAGTCAGTATTGTTATACCCATTTCAGACTTAGAAAATAAAACTCAGGGAGAGTAAATTGAATTGACTAAAAGTAATACAATAAATGGCAAACCTGGGTCTATAACTCTATTTTCTGAACCTTGGTCCAATACACATTTCCAAATTGCCTTTGGTGAAACATACATACATGCAATGAGACAGGTCTCTCAGGCAGGGTAATCGGCTTTAAGAAAATCTTATGTACAAATATTCGGATTAAATAATGGGTAAACAATAAAAGAAAGTTATGAATTCTTCTGTACTTTATAAAGATAGTTATGTGGCTTTTTAAAATTCTGAGCACAATGAATGTGTTTATTATTTGTTTTGTACTTGTATCCTTTGCAAACCCACATTTGTCTTATAAAATAAGATTTACCTGAAAGTCTTACAAAGGATAATTCTCTCAGACTCACAGCTCTTCACAGAACATGTAGCTTTTACTCACAGTGCCAACAAAGAATAATGTTGTGAATAACATCCTGGTAATCAGGTTTGGCAGGAAAGACTGTTTACTACAGATGTATTAACAGATGACTGATATGATTCATACACTAAAATTTTTTTTCATTTGTAAAAGTTTACTTTTATAGGCTACAGATATGGGATCAAAAAACTACAAATCTACAACTAATTCTGAGTAATTTTAAATTAAGCTTTCTGTGGGTGCATTATCTTTATTTAATTAGATGTTTAGGTTCCAAAGGAACAAAATTCAAAATATAGTATCAAAAGTACATTTTAACTAAGTAATAACCTTGAAGTGACTCGACCAGGAGACAGTGACAGTGGATAGGAGCACGGACATTAGTTACAAAGACCTGGGTTTGAATCCCCACTATGAGACTACTTAGTTGTGTGAATAGGCCTCATTTTCAAGATGTGGAGAATTTTACTTCATTGAGTTGATCTGAGGAGTAAATGAGTTAATGAAATCCTTTAAGTTCTTTCAATGTGTCAGAATATGTCCCAGACATTACATATACAAAAATGAGTAAAGTAGGCATAGTCTCTTCCCTCATGAAGCTTCTGTCTAGGCAAGAGAGAGACACTCAGAAAATAATCCCACAAATCAGTGTATAATTATGAATTATGATAAAAAGAAATAGGGGACAATATGAGAGTGTATACCAAGAGTATAAAATCCAACCGGAGATTTTCAGAAAGGTTGTAGCATGTACAGTCAGACCTGGAAGATAAGTAGGATTTAATCAGGTGGATGGTGCCATCCAGACAGAGGAGTAGTAAGTGGAAGCCTCAAAAGCAGAAACATGGCTGACATTTTCAAAGAACAGAGGGGAGCCAGCAGGGCCAATGTGCCAATTAGTTTAACGAAGGACAGGGAAGGTAGCACAGACATAAGAAGTGGTCTGGTCCATGCATTTCTGACATTCTTGTAGTATAAAATATAAGGCAGAGTGATGGAAGATGAGGCAGGAGAGGAATTCAGGTGCTAGATCAAAGGAGACTTGCACACTAAGGTAAAAATTTCGACAATCACTCATCTTGAGTTCAACAGGGTGCTACTGCAGGGCTTCCACTTGAGCGTCATGCCACTAGACTTGTGTATTAGATCAATCATTCTGGCCGCTGTATGGATTACTTAATATAGGAAATGGAAGCTATTATATTAATGGAATTAATATGCTGAAGTGTTTTATGCAATTAAAATGGTTAGTCCCAGGTTACTAATGTGTCATGAAATCTCTTCACACTGGCTCTTTTTCCCTACTTTTCTACATACAAAGGCCAGACTTTATTAAAATTTTCCCACTAGTATTTCCTCCTCTTTCTGCCACCCAGTAGATTTTCCCTGGTCCATTAAAGCCCTCTGTTTCGTTCTCTGTTTAGGGGACCTGCCACCTTACAGACATGTGGTTGAGATGACAGGCACCCAAACCAGTGTGACTGGCAGGATGGATATGAGGAGAGCACCAAGAAAAGACAAGAAGATGAAGAGGCTGTGGATCTAACAGAACACAGTATACCTACCCACTATAAGATAATATGCCAAGCATTTTATAGTTCTTGTCTCATTGAGTCATGAAAACAACCCCATGAGATAGGTACCACTTTATGAAGAGAAAACTACAGTTCAGAGAAGGCCATCCAGCTAGTGAAAGGTAAAACCACTATTTTCACTGAACACGCCTAAGGATAAACAAAAGGAGGAAGTGGCAGAAAATAGGAGAGCGCTCAAATCAGGGAAATGAAATGGGTGAGAAGTCAGGGTAAACTGAGGCTTGGAACTGTGTTAAAAATAGAAGGAAAATCCTACTTCCTTTAAGAAAATAACTTAACTTCTTTATATTTATGACCCTACTTATCTCTGCATCCTTTGTATCTTAGTATTCACCTTGGGCACCTTATATCTCAGCCACACTGACCTCCCTTTCCTTGAATATGCCTTTCACTCATCTTTCTCTCCCTCTCCCCCCCCCCCCCCACCCGGGACTTTGCTGAAAAAACTTCTCCCTCCTCATTGTGCCCTCCATTCTGCATATCAGTCTAATTGTCACTTCCTTAGAAAACTCTTTCCTGCTATGGAACCCCTGCCTACCCTAAAACCAAGAGCACCAGATTCTTTAGGTATGCTGTGCTCTCTTCATAGCACCCAATATCCACCCCCATCACACATCCCTGTTATATCCATAATCTGCTGTTTTCCCCATTAGAGTAAAAATTCCATGAGAACAGACTGTTCATTATGTCCCCTTCCTTTGCAATATGTCAGGCACACATTAGGCATTCAATAAATACTTGTTAAATGAATAAAATAAATGAATGTGCAGCTTCTACCATGAGAGCAGATGCAACTATACACCTGCATGAATAAATAGCCCTGTCTACAAAGACAGGGCCACTCAGGTAAACCATTTGTTGCCTTGGTGATTTGTTTCATTTTCTCTACATAAAGCTCTGGAAGAAAATAAAAATTATTTTAGTGCCACCCTCCCCCCCCCAAAAGCAATAGTTGTAAATACTTCTATGATGAATCCATTTATAAGGGTAAAATATGTCCTTTTTTTCTATTAAGGTTATAATAAATAAAATGATACTTAGTAGCATTAATAAAAGTATCTTATAAATGCCCAGCAACAGTTTTTATTTCCTTTTAGAAATTCTAAGTGACTTTAATTCTTGTAAAACATGGTGGGTTGATGACTGCAAAAAGTGGTATTTTATTTACAGAACAGATGTAGTATTAACAACTTCAGTAAAAGCTTCTTTTATGCTGCCTGGTCCACTTTTCATTCTGCTGTTTGAATTTGACTATGCACATCAACCTGTTACACACATTAAAAATGAATAGTACTATCATGTCTTCATTAAAAAAATTTCAGAAGTAATTTAACATTGCATATTGCAATTGTCTTTGTAGATTTCTTAAAACTTTAAAAAAAAAAGCCTGTAAGTCTGGTTAATGGATATCTGAAATGATACCAGTTTATGATTCACTCACTATAATTTTTCAGGATACTTAGTGTCTGTGAATAATCTTATTTTCAGAGATAATATACTTTAGAATATTAGATTAGAGATAGAAAAGGAAGGACCTCAGAAATGCAATAAAATGCACTTGTTTTACAGGCAAGGGCACTGATGCCCAGCTGCCTCGAGGTACCCAAAGTTACAAAAGTACAGATTTACTTTGATTTTCCACAATTCCACCTTTCTTCTATTCTTGTATCAAATCCCATATGCTATTACAGATGATACTTGAGAATTCCTACACAGCAAAAGAAAAATTCTACCGACTGCTGGCATTTTATTTAATTTAGTGCAGAATATCCTGCCTGCTTTCCAGAACTGTTGTCTTATTGGCCAATCATCTAACAGCATGTTTCTGGCTTAACAGTCTAACATTATTTTCCTTGTATGTTAGTGACCAGAATTATTGAGATTATTATATCTTAATTTTCAAAACATATTTAAGAAATATCCAGTCTATAAAGCATGTTATATTAGTTACTAAATTGTGTTTAATCATATTACTGGGATGACCTCATTTTCCTCACTGACCACACCCAAACAGATGGACAGATTAAACATTAAACTGTGAGTTGGTCAATAAATTACCTATATTTAATTCTTTCCATATGCCAGGAATTATACTTTCTACACTTTACCACAATATCATTTCCTCACAGGTAATACCATGTCTTTTTCACAGATGAGGAAATCGAGGCTCATGGAAGTCAAAAAACTTTATCCAAATCTTAAAGCTAGTAAGTATCAGAACAATTTAAATCCAACTCTTGCTTTGGAGTCCTGCTTTTCACACTAAGTGATGTCACTTCTCTTTTGTCAGTAGTGACATTTGTGGCAAAAGAGCTGAAACTGAAAGTGGACAGAAACATTCAAATAAAAGAGATGACTCGATTTTCTTATAAAAGTGAGTTATCTTAACATCTGAAAAGATCTTGGGATCCATGTGGCATGAAACTTCTATTTTTGGTTGCTCTGATGATTTCCTGGCCTACAAGATTTTACCCCAAATCAGAGGAGTTCTGGCAAATCAGTCTGATCAGACTGGAGCCCTTAAGCAATCTGAGTCTTACAGGTGAGATCTAAAGTAGATTAATTTATCAAGAGGGTTAGTTAGAGTACTATAAAATATGCCACAATCATTTCCATCCTTTTACATACAGAAAAAATAAAAATAAAAACACTTCTCCAAGATGTCTAACAGAAACTTTTATATTGCCATTATGCAGTGCTTTGTCTCAATTTGTCATAATCTCTCCTCTCGTTAATCTTCTAACATTATTCCTAAAAATATGGACCAAAGATATGAAGAGGAATCTATTTCTGCAGTGTGTGAAACAGAAAGGAATGAGAGAATAGATTGGGCAGAGAGATCATAGGAGGATCCTCTTGGCAGTAAGTGCCTTTCAGGCCAAGACAGGAAGGAAAGAAGAGAACCAATGAAAGTATTTATGTTTCCTGTCACTGAAAACTTTGATGGGAGTGGTGGTCAGCTGTGATAATTGAGATATGCCTAGGAGAGATCAGAGTAGTTAGTGAACAGTTCCAGTCTCACAGAGAGCCTCTACAAAGCAAAACTTGAAGACAGCATCTCAGCCAGAGCTGCTAAAAGGTGGACTCATTGCTGGAGGAAAAAGAGATGGGGGCTGAACTGAGACTGAATAAAAATTTCCACGTTGTTAGCAAGTTTCCTGTCAAAGAGTCCCAGGAAAGTGGAACAAGGGCATCCCAAGTACATGGCCACTTGGGGAAAAAAAAGAGTATCAATGGTGGTTGGTGAGGTGAACAGGATTTGCATTCTAAAGTCCTCCAGGAAGTCTCTTCACCTAGATGTAGCTTTTAAATCACTTATGTATTATTTACCATTTAAACATCACAGTGTAACTTTGTTGTAAGTATGTTTATCCTATAAAGATGTTATATATGCCACCTGAGAAATAGTTATGAATATAATTAAATTAGAAAATTCGTGAAATCTCACATGGGTATTTGTCCTGTTGAATTGTACAATTTGCATGATAAATCAAAATACTGGAATAATGAAATTTATCTCTGATACAGCATTTAAAGCAGAATAAAAATATTTTTTTACCTTGTACATGTGGTCGTTAACATTTTGGTAAGTGGATATACAGCACATGACATGTTTTTTAAATTATATTTTCCAAATTGAGGAAACTTAGATTTCAGTGGTGATTTAACTTGTTCAGTGTAACAGACTTCCAATTTTGAGATCTATTAACATTTTATAACTTACTTTAAAGTACTAATTATGTTTTATAGTATCTTCAATTATTATGATTTTGAAATAATTAGGAAATACATGTAGGTCAGGTTTGACAGTATTCTCTCAAGAACAGTAACACTGAGTGTAACACCTCAGGAAAAGTAAATCATGTTTAAGAGACTGTTTCCCAGATTACATAAGGAAATATAATTTCCCACTTAGCTTTTTTTTTTAATTCATTTTAGCTTATTTTTATTGACAACTGGGAAAACTATATGAGATGCTTGGCAATTTTTAAAATAAGATAAGGTACTTATCTAACTTTGAGGCCTGCTCAACTAACCCAGCTGAAGTTTTTAGGCTTTAAATCCATTAACATCAGCTGAAGCTGTCAGCTGATACAAGGCCCTATAGGAAGATATCCATAAAGATTTTCTGAAATATAGTCTGTAAAAGTAAGACATTTAAGGTCATACTATGGGGAACTTGGTTGGTGGATTCAAGATTAAATAATTTTGTCTTTAGTGATGAAAAGAGATCACAGTGGGAAATCTATACTTAGTGAATCTCATGTACCAAACTATTGATTTTGTCTTGTTTAATGGATGTCCAATCAATGTAAGATACTAAAAGATATAGTTCAGATTAACTCATGTTATGTTTACATGCAAAGTGAAAAGGGAGCTAAGGAATAAACGTGTTTTAATTCATTTTTCTAAAAAATAGTAGTAATTTATATTCAGATAACCAATGTTAATGAAATTTAAGTACATTATTTAGAACTGATGATAGAATAAAATAAAATGCACTTGAAAATTTTAGCTGTTTTCTGTAAACCCATAAAAGGATTGCCTACTGATTTTATTCCAGTCCTACTTTTATTTCCATTGCCAATAATACAAATACTTCATTTGCTTATAATCAAAGTAGAATCAATTCAACATTAAATGTTGTTTGTGTTTGTTTGCTGGTTTGTTTCAAGTTGGGCCTAAAGATTTTTTCCCTTTAAAAAAAATCACTAAAATGCAGAGTATCAGAATTCTCCAATCAGAAACAATATGTCAAGCCACAGTAAAGCTGATTGGCCTCTTTAAGCACAGAAGACATGGTTTTTAAATGAAAAGCTAATTATCACACTCAGAAAGAATACCCTGATATGTTATGTTAAAGTGATGTGAAATCTACACTACTACTATAGATATTTTAATACTGAGCTATAAATAGATGCAAAAGCAAATTCTGCCATAAGAAACACAGGCAAATTCTCCTTTCATTTGCATAAACAAACAATATCACTTTAAGAAGTTCAAATCAAATAAAGACAGGACCCTCAGACCCTCCTTGCGAACAAAATGCCCAGCAAAGTAAATTATACTGATCATTTTATCTCACGAACTGGCAGCACCTACCAGAGCTGTTTAATTACAGAATCAGAATAATAATAGAAAAATGCTACACACAACAACAGTCCTGTTTCCTATCCTACCTTTGTGGTGACAATGCACAGGCAATCCATCCTGGATCCCTACACAGGACACAGTGCATGGAAATCACACCAGCAAATCGGCAAAGGTGAGAAAAGCCTTTTGGTAAAGAGCACACAGAGAAGCAGAGCCTGGATTCTGCACAGACGGCTTTTCCAAGGGGGGCCCTCATAGGAAACTCGAGCCCTCCTCCATAGAGCTCAAGGCAAGCAGGATTCTCCTAGGCACCGGAAAATCCCCTAGAAATCAGCTCCGGCAAAACTTCCCGGTGGCTTGCGGGGCTCCGTGGCTGCATGGTCCTTTCGCGGATTCCTTGATCCGAACAAGACTGCCGGAGTGCCTCGCACAGTTCTACAGTAGAGATGAGTGTTACACCAAGCACCAGAGGATCACATTTCAGCTCTCCTTCTTGTTTCTGAATTCTGATCTGCTGCTTCAGTATACCCATAAGATCGCTTTTGCCAAAGTCCCCCTTCGCTGCCTTCGTCTTCCCTACTAACAACTCTGAGTAAGCACAACACAAAAAACTACCCGGCCCATCTATCAAAAGGCTGTCGTTCCGCCGCCAGAACAGCGGCTTTGGGTAATAAAAAGCTATTTATTATGAGCATGATTCCCAGCAGTCTAAATGACTCGAAGATATGACTGAAAAGCTAAGGTGCATGCGGTGCTGCATACATCACATCTCAACTCACTTGCAATTACAGGGCAGCTTCTTACAAATGACTAACAGCTGGAAAAGGAAAATCCGGCCAGGTACATTAAAAAAAAAAAAAAGATTTGGAGGTTTAACTTAGACAACACTAGATTTCCTCTTTTATTTGTGTACCTATTGGTGCCTTCTCTGACATATGCAAATACACAACTTGAATATTTAAACAAATAAGTATATTATAAAACTGAGGTGGGAGGAGAATTCAAAGTGTTTACAAAAGTTCCACAATCTGAGAGCCAAAAAAAAATGAGTTCTTCCCCAAACTTTTCCCTCCTCACTAGCTGCCTGCAGGCACTTATTACGTGGGCAGAGCTCTGTGTTCTCTTCTGCGGATTTTAACAGCAAATGATTAACCCTCCCCCTTCCTCCAAATCCCTTCCGTTCTGTCAGCGAAACTGCTGCAAAGAATGTCTTTGAGGCACTTGACAAGCATCACTCTGGATAATAAAATACTTTTTTTTCATCCTCTTAGACACCTAGGCAGAGAGACTTGAAAGAGACAGAAAGAAGAAGAGCAGGGTGAGGGAGAGTAAGAGAGAGAGAAAGTGAGTGACAGAATGGAGTAACTGCCTGACCAATAAAAATGGAAGATCAATGCCTCCTCACTAGGAAGAAAACACATAGTCAACTGAGCCATGGATGACAACGAGAAGAAATATCTAGGGGCCCATACACTGAGATCGCCTCTCTAAGATACCAGTAGAACCACTCCCCACACCTCCCACCCTCTTCTCTTTTTCATAAAAAGTGTTTTCTACATTAAACAATTTGAAAAAAAATGTGGACACGTAAAACTCTTCTACCTTTCAGTAATTATTCAGGTTGTAACCTCAGTATCCTCTTGATTGCCAAAGAGGTGGTTGTCTCAGAAACCGACATGCCATTATTTTACCAAAATGAGAGCACTGTTTCTAAAGATCTTAAAAATTTAAAATTCATAGCAAATCAGGTGTGTGTTCAGAGAAGAAAAGAAAAAAAGGGGCCTAAAAATTATTTATAGTTAAAAAGTAATTTCCTCGGAATTGTTATCTTACTGGTATAATAAACTTCAGATAATTTTTAAGTTAAACAACACAAATCAAACCCATGCTCGGGTGCATTCCATTAGGTAACCATCTTATGATTCAGTAATATGAAAAGGTTAAAAAAGTGTCACATCTATTCACCTCCTCCTTTATTACATCATCATGATAATTAATTTAATTCAATACTTCCTAACCTTGTCTCAGAATATGTGTAATGACATGTTCTTGAGGATTCCCAGGTATCAGAGTGTGTCCCTGATACAACCAAACCATCTAATACACAACTGATACTGATTATCATGTTTATATTCAAACTAATCAGGCTTTATGTTCCTATAGCACTTTAAATTTGCAAAGCACTTGCGACATTCTCACCAGCTTGAAAGTTTAAATGACTTCCCAAGGACAGGTACCTAGTAACTTACTGCAAGTCCAGGGCTTTGTAAGTTATAATCAGAACAGAGACGGTCGGGAATTAGAAAAAGCAAATTGAGTAGCAGAGGAAGACAGATATTTTAGAAGGTATCCTTAGAAGAAAGGTACCTTTGGAACTACATTCCATTTTTTAGAGAGGAGAAAGTGAAGATATGAGCAAACTGGCTGAGGGAGCCTGATTAGTCTTTTGACCCTGGCTGATCACAGATGAAAGCACTTTATAAACTATAAAGACCCGCAGAAATAAAAGGCCATTCATCTAGCATAGCTCCTGACATACCATATACACTCCCTAAGCCATTCATCCGACACGTGTTTGTTGAGAGATCACTATATGATTTTTTGATTAATGTCTGTATCACCTACTAGGCTGTGAGCTCCTTAAAGGCAGTTTTGACTCTATATTCCCACTCCCATGGTATGTACTTATGTGGGAACACAAGGGTGAGCACAAGTTAGCAGAATCCCTGCCCTCAAGTGAATCAACAATGATCACAGTACAGCAAGCACCTGGGGTGTTTGAGAATCAGAAACTAGAGGCGTTTAACCCAAAATGAAGTAGTCAGAGAAGACTTTCTAGAGAGGAACCTTGAGCTGGGTTGAGAAGGACCCACAGGAGTTAGCTGGAAGTTGTGAGGAAGAAGAATTCCATGCACTCTAGTATACCTGAAAAAGGAACGAATCAATAATACCTTTCATCTTTCTACAATCAGCTTTTATAAACACATCTAAAGGGTTTTCATTAAATAAAAGTACTTTTGAGCAGGCATTTCAAAAACTGAACATGCAGTCTGCTGGGGGATAAAAAAGAGTATCATTCATGTTAAGCGAGTACGTATGTGCTATAAAAGCATGTAGACAATACCTTCTATAGTCATTAGGTTATATTTACCACATGTGATTAATTGGATAATGTTCGTATGTTTATATAAAAGTAAATAGGTGACATTTTAAAGTGTAGTTCTACTTAGGATGCAGCTTTCTACATTGTGTATACCTTGCCTTCCATTGATTTTCCTCAGATATAAAGATGATAGAAAATAATCTACTCCTTTGCCTCAAGGGAAATATTCTTTTATTTTTAAAATTAGTAAGGCATCAGCTTGCAGCACGTTTTTACAGACGTAGAGCTCAATTGGTCCTGTGATTTCACAAATGTTTGACAAGATATAAAGCCACAGCCTGCAAACTGCTTTACCTGATATTACTTAAGGTTAATGATATCCAAATCAGGAACATATTGATTTTTAGTAAAGTCTACCATTGGAAATTTGCTATCAGGAAACTATTGTTGTAAATTACTTGTACTAAGCCTATACCTTAACCATTTAAATGCATTACTTTAATTGTGTTTCCAAAATGGAAAAAAATATTTAGTAGTTAAATATATCCTGCACTTATTCTAAAATCTAAGCCCCCTGAGGGTAGGTATAATGTATATCTCTGGTACCTAGCATGGTACCTAGACTTAAAAGGTACAAAATAAATATTTGGGGAACGAAACAATGATCATAGCTCCAGTTATGCCATTTATTTTTCCTTAGAAGAGTTTTTTTTAAAAAACTTACGATATACATCCTTTGTCCATATAAGAACCATATAAGCATACAGTAACTATTATGTATATATTTAAGAGAGAATGAATATATATAATATATAGTAAAATAAATATATATTTATATTTAAGGAGGAAATAGATTGGTGCATGTAGCTGAAGATACTTGCAACGACAAATACTTTTATTGGCAAATCCAGTCTAACACAAGAATGTTGGTTTGGAATAATCTAATCTATAACGCAAAAGGGCAGTTTCCAGCTAAAGTGCTGCAACAACCACAGCATGCTGCTAAAACTAGGCATTTGCCCTTGTGATAAAAAACTGTGATAAATAAATGCATTTTTATTAATAATAGCAGTAATTTATCAAGTGACTATTATCTGAAGTATTGTGGCAAATACTTTATTTATATATTATCTCTGATGACCACAACACCCTTCAGAAAAGAAATATAATCCCCATTTTACATATGAAGAAACTGAAGCCCCCTGAGATTATACAATTTGTCCTAGATGACAGCACCTAGGTGACTCCAACTTGGAGTGCAAAGACTGTGTGCTTTCCATCTCATCATACCTCAAACCTGCAGGCAGTTTCTGCCTCCTTGAGTCCAACCTGAGTGTGTGGCACAAACAGATCCAAAAGGACTCCTCTAGCCAAAGGTAGCCTGGACTCCATGCAGGCTAATTACAAACAACTTGGGATTCCCCTAAAAAGACAGGCATGTCTCTGGGCTCCAATATTAAGACCTACATAGCTTTTAAAGACCTTGGGAACAAACCGGAAGGAATGGACTCCCCATTAGAAAGATTATCTCCAGTGAAAATAACTAAAGAAACCCACCCATGTGGACTCCCATCCCAGTCTGTCTGTTCCCCATTTACCCAGGACAGCAGGCACACAAATGACATCTGCAAAGTTTGTTAACTTAGTAAAATAAATAGACTGCAGGCAGGTCATGGTAAAATGCCTGCCCTCATTTCCAAAGCCTCCAGAGGCAAATAGGAAATTAGGATCAACTAGAAAAGGACCGACTTTTCCAAAGAATTTCCATGATGAAAAATATTTGGATAGTACTGGATACTGAAAATAATTCATGAAAGGCAGGAGTGTATGTATTCTGTGCACATTAAGTGTGTGATTCTTTCTAAGTATAAAGAAATAGGAACAGTTTTGAGTGAATCAAAAATTGCTACAGAAATCAAGAAGTGTTCACTTTTTATCTACTTTCTCAAGATTTTTAATTGTACAGACCAGAACTGATGTCAATTTTGCTTATATAAATAAATTGGAACATAGATAACTGATAACCATGTAACCCCCCTTTATTATTATCATCAAAATCTAAAACACCTTTGAAATTTACATAATTATGTATAGTAAGCCATAAATGATGAAAACATCCTATAAAAATTCTGTTCCCCTAATAAATCAGAGTTTACATAAAACTATGTTGAACTTACACTCCTTATGAGGCTCAATTTTTCCCACTATTATGCAATGCTAGGAGTTGAATAGAGTACAGAAATTCAAATAGTCATGCACAGGTCACAAATTTCAAAAGTTATATGGTCTGAAATGCAATTTTACTTTCCAGTTAATATATATAACCTAAATACTATTGCTAAATGCCCTTCCCACACTCCACTTTCCTACACCCCATTACAATGGCCTGATATCTGGTTCTTAAATACAGTATTTCACTCACATTCTTTCTACAGGTCTTGAATTTGTTGTTCCCTCTGCCAGAAACTCGCTTCCCCTAGATCTCCACATGGCTGGTTCCCTCTCATTATTCAGGTCCCTGCTTAGATATTCCTACTTTTATAAAATCTTCTTCAACTGACCTCCTTAAATTAGATTCCCTTCCATAACTCTCCATTAAATAATCTTATTTATTTCCTTCTCAGCAATTACCACAATCTGGAATTATATTCTTTACTCATTTCTTATTATTTGAAATTTATTCCTGAGAGCAAGAAGCTTCTCTACTTTGTCCATGGCTGTATCACTAGTGTTTAGAACAGTGCTCAACGCAAAGAAAATGCTAAATAAAGACGTTTTTGAATGAATAAATAAGATGTACCACAAGGAAACTTTTTTTAAAAAACAGGGTTAAAGTCAGGTGTCCCACATGAAATTTGACCTCTATGGTTTTTAATATAAATTATTTTCTAAAGGTGTGATTTATACTAACCATAGTATTTACAAACATAAAATAAAGAACAGTTTCCAGATTCACCATTAACTTTTCATTGAGCAGGCTGTAGTTAGGCACATTCATGTATCTGTTATCATTAAGTATTTACAACCAGTGAATTAAGCTTAATTTTGCAGGTGATAAAACTGAGGCTTAGAAAACTTAACTTACCCAAATTCGAACAGCTACTGAGTTGGTAAACCAGTACCTGGCAGGTACTTACTCCACTGACTGAGTGGATCAGCCAAGATGTGAACCTTGATCATCTAACTCCCATTTTTGTTATGATGGTGATCGAGCGCACTTTCAAAATCACTGAACTCACTGAACCAGGTAGTAATTAACATAAATTTCAAATATTTGGTTCTAAGTGTTCTCTATCTGAACAGAGTATATGTCACTGTTTTCAAATAAATGCAAAAACTGGGTTCCGAAATATAGATAAATTAAATGATGAGAATCTGATTTCATAGTATTTGTGTTGCTTTAGAGGCAGTTAGTAGATAAATAAATTGATATATGGATTGACTAATTAAAAATAGCTTTATTAGTATGGCAGCATTAGTAACAAAAATCTGGTCTCCTACAACACTACTACAGAAGCCCAGTCATTAATCTTTAAAAGGCAGAACATTGACCCTGAGGCACTACAAGATGCTCCAAGAAAAAGCACAATATCTTCATCAACCTGGAAATGAGGAGTAATTACATTTTATGCTTTAAATTAGTAAACCAAATTAGTTAGAGTTAACCACAGTATTCCATTTAAAAAAAAAAAAAAAGGTTGTTCCATCATTAACTCCAGATACTTAGAAGTTTGCTACTTGACTTCCACTAGCATTGGAAAATAGAAAATATAATCAATACTAAAATACTCTGAATATAATAAGTTTAATAAGAATAGTCATACAATATTTAAACTTGCCTAGGTGGAATAAACTACCTTGAGAGGTGGTAAATATCCTAGATATGTAATAAATATATAACTAGATACTTTCCAGCAGGTGATAGATTCCCCTTTAGCAAGGCAGCAGTAGAGGAGATTTAAGACTGAAGAAAGTCATTGCCCTGGATTGCCATCAAAATTGCTTCTAATTTTCTGATTCTGTAGTATTTTTTTTACCTTAGTTCTCCAGGAAGATTAACTCAGAACCATAACGTTTAAAATAAGGACCATGGAGAGCATCTAATGTACACAAAACAATGTTCTTATTCCCAAAAACAACATCATAACCTTCTTTTGTGTGGCTGAGTGGCATTAAGAAAAAAAAGTTTCCTAATAAATACTGGCAAGGACAGTAAAGAGATATATAGCTGAACTGCAAAATTATTCTTAATCAGAAAGTGCAGGTGTTTAGCAGAGTACATTAACAGATGCATTTTAGTCTAAAAAAAAATGTAAGGGCTATGTTGGGATGCTCTAAAATAAATAACTTCCTTATTCTATCAAACTGTTATTGTAACTTAAAAGAACCCATAAATTATCTAGTCAAAGCCCTTCAATTAAATTAGCAAACTAAACCATTGATTGATCAAGTGATTTGAACAAGGATGCCCAGATATTAAGTCCAAAGACAACGACCCAAGTTCTCTGGCTCCCAATTATGATTTACATGCTTCCTTTCCCATGTTATGTTCCCTAAAGTTAAATTTTTCTCTATATGATTACTGCTCTGTATTTGTTAGAAGACATCTAACTTTCTGCCCCTTCCAGTGTTGTCTTTGCGTAGTATTCATTTAGTCCCTTTACTGACTAGTCCTAATTCACAAGATTGACTAGAATCTGTTTTCTGCTTAGAAATTAAATTAAAAATACCAAACAACTAAAACGTTATCTAAAATTTAAAAAATTCTCAAGGGGTATTTAGTGCTCTGGTCATGTCTCCAAATGTTATACTATAACCAGAGTATTTAGCTGTCAGTCCTTTCACGTGTATCTATTTCATTTGATCCTAACTGTACCCCTATAAAATAGGCAAAATAGGTATTATCTACATTTTACAAATAAAAATAGAGGTATTTAATCTGTTCAAGGTCACATGACTAACTAGTGGTAAAGCTAAGATACAAACTCTGATCTCTGACTATAGATCTTTTACTCTTTATATTCTATCATACTGTCTTGCTTTTGATATCACACTTGGTTCTCAACTAATATGTCCAACTTCTCTAAAAATATTTCTTCTTAGTTGTCCCATTATTATCTCAAATTTCAGATATCATAATTCAATTTACCCTATTTATCCATTAGTCAACCTAAATATACCCATTTTTGTTCTGATACCACCCAACTCTCAATTTACTTAGTCACCAAGCCCTCAAGTCCCCTCAACTCTTTTTTTTTAACATTTTTTATTGATTTATAATCATTTTACAATGTTGTGTCAAATTCCAGTGTTCAGCACAATTTTTCAGTTATTCATGGACATATACACACTCATTGTCACATTTTTTTCTCTGTGAGTTATCATAACATTTTGTGTATATTTCCCTGTGCTATACAGTGTAGTCTATTCTACAATTTTGAAATCCCAGTCTATCCCTTCCCACCCTCCACCCCCCCGGTAACCACAAGTCTGTATTCTCTGTCTGTGAGTCTATTTCTGTCCTTTATTTATGCTTTGTTTTTGTTTGTTTGTTTGTTTTTGTTTTTGTTTTTTAGATTCCACATATGAGCAATCTCATATGGTGTTTTTCTTTCTCTTTCTGGCTTACTTCACTTAGAATGACATTCTCCAGGAGCATCCATGTTGCTGCAAATGGCATTATGTTGTCGGTTTTTATGGCTGAGTAGTATTCCATTGTATAAATATACCACCTCTTCTTTATCCAGTCACCTGTTGATGGACATTTAGGCTGTTTCCATGTTTTGGCTATTGTAAATAGTGCTGCTATGAACATTGGGGTGCAGGTGTCATCCTGAAGTAGATTTCCTTCTGGATACAAGCCCAGGAGTGGGATTCCTGGGTCATATGGTAAGTCTATTCCTAGTCTTTTGAGGAATCTCCACACTGTTTTCCATAGTGGCTGCACCAAACTGCATTCCCACCAGCAGTGTAGGAGGGTTCCCCTTTCTCCACAGCCTCTCCAGCATTTGTCATTTGTGGATTTTTGAATGACGGCCATTCTGACTGGTGTGAGGGGATACCTCATTGTAGTTTTGATTTGCATTTCTCTGATAATTAGTGATATTGAGCATTTTTTCATGTGCTTTTTGATCATTTGTATGTCTTCCTTGGAGAATTGCTTGTTTAGGTCTTCTGCCCATTTTTGGATTGGGTTGTTTATTTTTTTCTTATTGAGTCGTATGAGCTGCTTATATATTATGGAGATCAAGCCTTTGTCGGTTTCATTTGCAAAAATTTTCTCCCATTCCGTAGGTTTTCTTCTTGTTTTATTTCTGGTTTCCTTTGCTGTGCAGAAGCTTGTAAGTTTCATTAGGTCCCATTTGTTTATTCTTGCTTTTATTTCTTCTAGGAGAAAATTTTTGACATGTATGTCAGATAATGTTTTGCCTATGTTTTCCTCTAGGAGGTTTATTGTATCTTGTCTTATGTTTAAGTCTTTGATCTATTTTGAGTTGATTTTTGTATATGGTGTAAGGGAGTGTTCTAGCTTCATTGTTTTACATGCTGCTGTCCAGTTTTCCCAACACCATTTGCTGAAGAGGCTGTCTTTATTCCAATGTATATTCTTGCCTCCTTTGTCAAAGATGAGTTGACCAAAAGTTTGTGGGTTCATTTCTGGGCTCTCTATTCTGTTCCATTGGTCTATATGTCTGTTTTGGTACCAATACCATGCTGTCTTGATGACTGTAGCTCTATAGTATTGTCTGAAGTCTGGGAGAGTTATTCCTCCAGCCTCTTTCTTTCTCTTCAGTAATGCTTTGGCAATTCTAGGTCTTTGATGGTTCCATATGAATTTTATTATGATTTTTTCTAGTTCTGTGAAATATGTCCTGGGTAATTGGATAGGGATTGCATTAAATCTGTAGATTGCCTTGGGCAGTGTGACCATTTTAACAATATTGATTCTTCCAATCCAAGAGCATGGAATATCTTTCCATTTTTTAAAGTCTTCTTTAATTTCCTTCATCAATGGTTTATAGTTTTCTGTGTATAATTCTTTCACCTCCTTGGTTAGACTTATTCCCAGATATTTTATTACTTTGGATGCTATTTTAAAGGGGATTGTTTCTTTACTTTCTCCTTCTGTTGATTTATCATTAGTGTAAAGAAATGCAACTGATTTTTGAACGTTAATTTTGTAACCTGCTACCTTGCTGAATTCTTCAATCAGCTCTAGTAGCTTTTGTGTGGACCTTTTAGGGTTTTCTATATATAGTAACATGTCATCAGCATATAATGACACTTTTACCTCTTCTTTTCCAATTTGGATCCCTTTTATTTCTTTCTCTTGCCTGACTGCTGTGGCTAGGACTTCCAGGACTATGTTGAATAGGAGTGGTGATAGTGGGCATCCTTGTCTTGTCCCAGATTTTAGTGGGAAGCTTTTGAGTTTTTCACCGTTGAGTACTATGCTGGCTGTAGGTTTGTCATATATAGCTTTTATTATGTTGAGATATGTTCCCTCTATACCCACTTTGGCGAGAGTTTTTATCATAAATGGGTGTTGAATTTTATCAAATGCTTTTTCTGCATCGATTGAGATGATCATGTGGTTTTTTCCTTTCTCTTGTTGATGTGATGTATTACACTGATTGATTTGCGTATGTTGAACCAGCCTTGTGTCCCTGGGATGAACTCCACTTGGTCATGATGTATAATATTTTTTATGTGTTGTTGGATTCTATTTGCTAAAATTTTGGTGAGGATTTTGGCGTCTATGTTCATCAGTGATATTGGCCTATAATTCTCTTTTTTTGTAGTGTCTTTGCCTGGTTTTGGTATCAGGGTGATGGTGGCTTCATAGAATGAGTTTGGGAGTAATCCCTCCTTTTCAATCGTCTGGAAGAGTTTGAGAAGGACTGGTATGAGTTCTTCTCTCTCAACTCTTTCTTTAAGTTCCCTCCTCTCTCTATGACCTGATTTAAAATCCTCATTGTTTCTCACTAGGACTCTGGAAGATGAAATTTCCAAACTTTACCTTTTGTTTATTAGGTTTATTTAAACACAAACATACCCCTAAAACGTATGTCCAATTATTTAAAATTGATCAAAGGGAATAGCAGAAATAAAATAAAAAATAAAGAAGGAAGGATATTAAATGTAAAATTTTTTTATCAATAAAGGTCTAAAATTCTCAATGATGTCTTGTTTTAATTTCCCAAATTTTAATTTTTTCACTAGA
The DNA here is from genome assembly GCF_009834535.1 of Camelus ferus. Lineage (NCBI taxonomy): Eukaryota > Metazoa > Chordata > Mammalia > Artiodactyla > Camelidae > Camelus > Camelus ferus. The sequence continues at coordinate 40,573,874 of NC_045705.1, forward strand.
TTGACATAATTTCTTCAGTTCTGGAGAACAAGTCTACAACAAATTTTGCAAATTGTATTGCCCCTTGTAACTTCAGGGTTTTCCACATCATATGACAAGTGGCAACCCCATGACTCATTTAAGCTATTAAACTAGAGCAAAGATAAGTCTTCAACTGAAAACACTGCTTTGTAAGGAACAGACATTGGTTCTCTAAGCCTCAATGATGGTAAAAAGTATCTCCAAACATATTGAAATTAGGCTAAATATATTACAAAATGGGGGAAGGTTCCCTGGTGGACACAGATAACAAATGGAATTGAAAGTTATTTCAGATTCTGATTTCTCTGGATCAGTACCTATAGGGAAGACATCTCCCACCTGGCAAAATAGCTTCCAAAAGACTGTTAAAAATTAAGCTATAGTCAAAAATGGGCAACTGAGAAAGAACAGAGAGCAACACAGGATACTAACATGTCTCTGAATGATATTAGAAAATCAGCCCCCAGAGTTCTTTGGGCAGATCACTGAAAAAATGAGAAATGCAAACAAGAAATCTGAAGAGTAGGTGTGGTGTAATTTCTTCTATCTTAATTGCCTTATAAATCCTTGAGTCACTTTCTGGGCCTCCCCTAAAATGACTGGCTTAAATCATGTGACAGGAAAGATGGTGAGTGACTCCCCCAGAGAGAAGCCCAGAGTTTTATTACTCATGGCAGTGTTTCTCAAATTGTAGCATACTTAAGAATCACTTGACGGGCTTATTAAAACACAAATGTCTGGGTCCCACCCCAAAACATATCTGATTTAGTGGGTCTGGGGCAGAGCCCAAGAATTTACTTTTCTAATAAGTCCCTAGAGGATGCTGATGCTGCTGGCTGAAGGACCACACTTCAAAAATCACTGGCTTATGAACTGTGTTATTAAAATTTTCTCAAACTAATGTGGCCTAATGAAGTTGTTCCTGTCTGTTGTTCTCGATATATATTTATAACATAAGCCTAAATTTGTATGGGGCTCAATAGCTACTGCTGGCTAAAATACTTTAATTATATTATCCATCGGTCCTCCATTCACACAATACAATTCACTGTCGGCTATTGCCTGTCATAGAATGATTAGATCTGGAAAATTTCCTAGGAATAATCTGATTTAATACCCTAATTCTGAAGATGAAGAAGCCAAAGTCCAGTGTCATATTTAATAGATCTACACAACTGTGATTTCTAAATTGTGGTTTGCTTTTGAAGAATGGTCTATGAACTAAACAGTTACAATAATATATTATGTTTATACAACAGTCATAACTATTCTTCAGTTTGTCATATAATTAATTTTTTCTTAAGATAATTAAGAAGTTCTCACTGATGCTTATCTAAATTCAACCAGAACTTGTCTTGAGCAGTGATTAGTAGAAATCAGCAAGGCAAGAGCTTCTTTTTCGCCAAATAGTTTCCAGGCCAAAAAAAAAAAAATGTTATAGACTTTCTTAGTTATATAATACAGGCATGAGTGCAAGGAAGTCCTAAGAACTATTTGTAACAGAGTCCGCCACCTCAATAAAATAAATGTAAGACTTGCAATTCATCTCAATAGAATAAAAATCTACTATTTGCTAGGCAGTACTAACCATGTTCATATACAGGATCTCATTAAAATCTCCTAACTACCATGTAAGATAAAGAAACTGAAGCTTTTAAAGTTTAAATAGCATAATCTAGGCTAGCAATATGTTTTCCCATGACAAAAACACAAAGTTTTCCTAATGTATTTGCCAGCAATTATTTAATTTAGCTGCTTGACAAGTTGGCACAGTTGTACCCTACTAAGGCCTGATGAGTTCTTTCTCAGGAAGCAAAAACACAAACATCCTTTTGGACAGCCAGGAAGTCTAAAAATTTGTTTTCTAAGTATTCATGAGTCCAGTATGGACATCCATCCTCCCTCTCTCCTTTTGGAGAAAAACAGTGCCACTGCCAGATTAGATGACTTCCTTTCCTGAAAGCACATTTAGCACATTATAATGATCTCGAACAATTTAAATAACACCCTGTTAAACACATTTTTCAGCAAAAGAAACAACAGTCCTTTACAGAGGCATTCTATAAACTGGTCACTAGTTTAATGTGGCACTAAGCTCCATGATTTTCTTATAAAGGGATGGACGATTCACCACCCAAGTTTTCTGATTTTACAAAATTCCTCTCACTAAAGATCAAAATTCATAATTGGACTGACTCAGAACTCTGTCCAAATCCCAAGGCCTAGTCAACACTAGGAGGCTCAATCAGTTGACAATGCCAGAAAGTCAGTTCAGGTTATAAATGATAATCCACAGAAAAACTGTTCCTTTACTGACATGATAACATACACTGAATATCACAGACGTATCACTCTGTATTTGAAAGCAATCAGAAAGCCTACAGAGCCATAACAAAGACTGTCTCTACTTGCTAACAGAAGATTTAGGAGAAATACAAGTAGAAACATCATTGAAGGTATATTTCAAGAAACCCCCAAAATGCAATTCCTATGAAATACTCCAAAAGAATTTTATGTGTGTTTTAAATATTTAATAATAATATCTGTGATTCATTTTTATAGTTTTCATTATTAAGTTTGGTGTCTTTATGAATAAAATGGAGAATGGAACCTGTTTTATATCACTGGGCTGTACTAAACAAGAGTCACCATGTGTCAACTGATCAGAGATAAATTAAATCTTAGGTTGCCCAATAGTAAAATACCCATATTTGGAAATACGCATACCTTACTTGGACTCAGTTTTTCCTGGTTTCAGCAGTATGACCACTTTAACATTATCTTGTATGTGACTGATTTTGATTCCTCATCTTGAAAAAATACACAAATTGACAATCACAAAAAAGAATAACTGAAGTAGTCTTCAGACTGCTTAGGGAAAATTGCCAAAAAAGCCCAATGAGACCTGAAAACAACTACCAAAGAGGAGTGTGGGGTTTTTCTGGAAGGCCTGAACCACAAAGAAGAAGAGAAAAGTGAAGTAGCTTATAAAATGGTTGGTGATCACCAGCAACCTAAGAATATACACAAAAATACAGAAAACAAAATTCTCAAAATGAAAACACACAACTACTCAAAATGATAAAGTCAATATCAGTTCAGCAGGAGAGCCAATGTGCTGACCAGGCCGAAGCCAGAAATTAGGTTATACACCACAGGGAACAAGATGTATCTTGCCCATTAAACACAGAACCAAAGAAAATATTCTAACACTTACACTTGTCTTTTTGTCAGTTTCATTTTCAAAACACTGATTGTCTTTATTGTGCTCAATACATGAAGCATTTTCCATTGGTCCACTGCAAACTGTAAGCTAAAAATAAAGTTTTTAAAAAATCAGTACTTCCTATTTGTTTTCTGTAAAATGAATAAATGTTTTTAAAACTTTTATCATGCACATTAAAATGTCTAAGACCTGAAAAAACATTATTAGATATTGCTTATGCCAGTTTTAGAATACGAACGCACTATCTAACCCATTTTCATATTGCTCCCAAAGAGAAAACATAAAATGGGACAGTTATTCAAAGGCAAGTTTATAAATTTCAAAGCTTTTCACCAGGGAGTGTTGAACTTGGATTATTCAAATGTAAATTGACGATCTGATAAAAGCTGAACATGGTTAAAGGGCAAGATGAAGATAGAAAGGCTGATTTCATCTTATTGGAGTTCCCATACTGGCAAAAATTTCTACTCTATGTACCTATTGGAACCTCAGAATAAGCAGAGGCACTGATTGCCTCTGTTCTGGATTGTCTTCTCAAGGATGTTTGTACCACTACAGCTTTGAATGACTGAAATAATACCCACTTCCAGGCATAGGTTTGTTTACTGATCATTATAAAACATGTGTATTCCCTAAACTGAGAATTTTCCTCCATTGTGTGTGAATGTATCACTCGGCCATCTTTGCATTGTCCTGTAGGAAAAGGGGCTTGAGGAAGTGGTTCAAGAAAATGCTGTCAGGCTACTACTATTGTTGAAAGTAATAAAGTCATTGCCTTGTTCTAGGAGTCTTCTGACAGCATCCATGAAATTGTGACATGGTTATTGGTATGCCAGTTGGGTAAAATCTTAGACCCTTCACAGCTTTTGACAGTTGTGGTGACAAGGATAGGATGGTGACAGAGTCATTATTTTCTGGATGAGAAACAATCAGGGACTTATGAGGTGATAAAAAGGATTTCTGAGACATCTTTGGGAATTGGTAGCAAACACGTTGAACAAATTATATGTTCAACGGCATAATGATGGTCCTCCACTTTAATCCCTGTTAGTAAGGAGAAATTTACAAAGTGGCTGCTGTCTGAGTACTGGGATATAAACCCAAAGACACTTGCCAAATGGTGACTTCGTTGTGGCTAACTTTTTTCTGAGTAGGAGAACTTCCTCACCAATCTGCCAATCACCCTCAGGTCCTAAGATTCACTCTGAGTAAGCAGAAATTTCTGCCCCCTTTCAGAAATAGTTATAGAGAAATGCACCTGTGCTGATTATGAAAGAAGACAAATTTGTAACCACGGTGAGCAGAAACAGAAATTTCTCTGACTCCAGTCTCTTGTAGATGCTCTTATTCTCTGTTTCCATAATTTACATGTATCATATGTTTGTATATCTGTCTGTCCCATTAGAGCTCCTTGGAGGACAGGCAGTATATCTTTATTGCTCTTCAATTTCTAGGGGGTCAATCAATATTTATTCAATGAATAAAAAATAAAAGATTCAATTAGACAAATAGATGGATGCTTAGTTGGAGAAACAAAAAGGAACAAGGGCTCTGATCTGGCTAAGAGGAATGCCCAGGTCATCTCTGCATCAGAAACTCAGAGTCCTTTAATTTGTACTCAGCCTGGGATGGTAGATGTACTGCCATGTTTGGTATGATGGTGAATACAGGCAGCAATGGTGGCAGTGTAGACTCAATTGGCAGCTTGATTCCAGTTGGTCTTATCAGAACGTTACTGCGGGCATCTACACAGGTGATGTAGATTTCTACAGTTCATGCCCCCACCAAGGAATGTGTTTAATCTACTAGTCTGTAGATAGGCAGTATTGATAGCATTGCTGCTGATATGGGACTCTGGGTGGGCCAAAAACATTAGACGTTCATTTCACTGAGCTGCAAACCACCCCTACACTACTCATAATCAAAAGACCTCAGATGCTTTAAGAGAAAAGATGATTAAGAGTAGAGCTAAAGTTTTCCTGCCCCCAAGAGGGAATAATGGTCAAACACACTTCTCCAAATATGCTTGAAAACTTCTGGAAGAGTAAGGACTTAAAATTTTGCAGTTCTGTTGCACAGTCATCGAAATCACAATCTTCTGGGTCCCCTGGGTTGGCAAGAGAGGTGTGCCAGGATTCAATAAACTTGAGTTCAGGGGGGATTCACCATAGGGAAGACAAACTAAACGACCCTGTGTATGGGGCTCTCTGGATTGATTCAATGTACCATTTGTGTGGCTTTCACTGCTGAATATACAATCAGTATTAACATTTCATTGTAAATCTCATAAAGTCCAGAGGGGATTCTCCTGATCAGGAGAAGCTAATGCAGGGACATGCTAATGGAACACGTAAATCACTCCGCAATTCTTTTTTCCCTTTTCTCTCAGATTGTCCAGCAGAAACAATGGAGAATCTCAGAAGAAAAAAGCTAAACCACAGCGTTAAGGACTTAAAGGCAGCAGCAATAGTGCAAAATGCAGTATCTTAAAACAACAGCCAAGTATGAACAGCAAAAAAGGCTAATGGGAGCTGGAGGCTTACAGTGGATTATTGCTAAGTGAGTTCAGTTGCAGATCTTATAGCCTTAGCTATTCTAAACATTTTAACTGCAACTAATTCCTTTGCATTGACTGATGGCACTTACCTACATCTTTTTTCTATTCCACTGGCACTCAGGGTCCAAGACCAATTTTTATTCAGATGGCAAGTTCTCCAGTCTGTGTACAGTACTTCCTCATTACACAAATTCCTCTGCCATTTGTCATTGAGTGGCTTTATTTTCTTATGTTCATAGTCGTTACTATAGAGATGATATCCCACTAGTTGGCAATTCAGAAACCTCAGCCATCATGAAAGAATAATAAACTGACAAAATTGAGGGGCTATCTGGGCAAATTCCCTCTAGCAGTCAAGGAAAGACTACTGTCTTTTTCATCTCAACTGTCATAAAGAAGGCCCAGCACCTTAGTGAACAATAAATACCGAAGAGAGCATGATCTTACTTGAACATTTCACTTGGTCTTCATTATTGGCTAACATACAAATCATCAAGCATCCTTAAAGTGAGGCCCAAATCAACAGGCTACATCAGAAGCCCTTGGCAGGCTGTGGCATGCTTTCTACCTTTGTAGACCCACAACCTTAATGACTCCTCTGAGGTACAAATCTCTGTGAATGAGAGAGGTTGACTGGAACCTCTGGCAAAGAGAGGCAGCCTCCACACAAAATACCCTGAAGCAAAGTTACTGGCTCATTGGGATTCTTTGTTCATCAAGGTTTCACTAAATACCTAGGGTTGCTTCACAAATGATTTAGCTGAACTAAAACCAATAGGGTCCACTGGGATACTGATGCCATTTGTCTTCAGTTCCAGCTATGCAGAAGTGAAACAGATGTAGTTCCTCCACTCAGGGCCAGAACTCAAAATTGTTCTCATAGCTCTGGCCAATATGATTCCTGATAAACTCTGTTATATTTTTACTGACTCTTGGGATATTATCAATGGCCTAAAGGCTTGATCTGCTCCTTGAACACTACAGACTGGCAAAATAAACACATGCCTCCCTGGGGGCATGAATTGTGCAAATCAGAGCTGCCAATTGCAGATGCCCACAGTAAGGACCTGATGGGAGGAATCGGAATCAAGCTGCTGATTAAGCCTGCACTGCCGCCACTGCAGCCTATATTCATTGTTGTACCAAACATGGCAGCACATCCACCATCCCAGGCTGAGCACAAAGTAAAGGAGTCTATGTTTCTGATGCAGAGGCTACATTTCTCTCAGATCAAAGCCCTTGATCCCTGTTTGTTTGTCCCTCCATCTATTTATCTAGTTTAATCTTTTATTTTTGTCATCTATTAAACAAATATTTATTAATCCCTGGAAATCCAAAAACAATGAGACATACTATCTATCCTCCAAGGAGCTCTAATGGGACAGATATATAAATATATAAATTATAATATAATGTTAATTACAACTATCGATGTAAAGTATGAGAGGATCATCTATATGAGACCGTGGAATCAAAGGAGGCTTCCTGAAAGATATGACATTGAAATAATTTCGAGGACAAGGAGATGTTATTTAGACAAGCAAGAGTGTTTAGTCTAATAGTAAATAATGTGGCCTTGAAAGTTCACCATGCTCACAAAAAAAGAGCATGGATTTTAGAGTAAAAAAGAAATGAGTGAAAATCCTTTTATCTCCACCTACTAGCTGTGTGGAATGGAACAATATTTAAATTCTGTGAATCTCAATTTTGTCACCTAACATATGGAGATAATGCCACCCATTGCACAGAGTCTTCTTTCTTATCAAGCATCCCACAGCTAGACTGGATGGTATGAATCTCCAACTTTTTTTACCTCATACCAGTCGGTGTCCTATATATATTTCCTGAATCTCAGTACCTTGACTGGCTTTCTACGCTTTCATATTCCTATCATTACTCCTTCCACTGGTAACTTCCCATCAATTTGGCTGTCATGGAAATAGCAATTTTCTTCTATACTTCTCTACTTCCTTCATTCTTTAAAAAACAAATAAAGACCCTGATAATGCTTGTTCCAAAAGTAGTAATCTATCCCTGACCTTCTTTTTCCCAGAATCAATGTTCTTAAAAGACGTAACAGTAGTTACAGCAACAATACAACAATAGAATTACTAATGAAAAGCTACAATAAGCTATAGGCGTTTGAGGATATTGATACATGTATTATATGCATTATCTCATTTAGATTAAAACAGAAATCTATGAAGCACTATCATCTTTATTTCCTGTGTTGAATAAGCAGAACACAGTTCTGTCTGAATTCAAAGTCTATCCACCTAACCATTGAACTAAATTACTGAACCACTTCCTTATAATTGACCCTTTAACTCTTCAAATTGTGGTCCTCAGACTAATAGCATTAGCATTACCTGGAGACTTGTTCAAAAGATAAATTCTTGGGCCTTATCCCAGACCTCTAAATCAGAAACAGTAAGTGGAGGGTCCTGCAAACGGTTTCTTGTGTGATTTTGACACATCCTAGTTTGAAAACCACTGATTTAGATGTCAAAATGTCAAATAATTTCAGGTGCTTAAAATCAGTAAAGTGAGTCAGGTATAAGAAACATTTAGGAAGAGATGGATGGTCCTTGGCAAAATGGAGAGTTCATGCCCTGTTTAATGGGTGTAGTCTCTAGTCATTTTCAGGAATTTTGTTGTAATGAGGAAACCCAGACCCAGTGTTGCCAGATGTTTAGAATTTTCAAGAAAATTTGCAAGGATGAACTTTTATGTGAAATACTTTGATTTTTTAACTGAAGTATAGTCAGTTTACAATGTTGTGTCGATTTCTGGCATAGAGCATAATGATTCATTCATGCATATACATACATATATTCATTTTATATATTCTTTTTCATTATTGAATATAGTGTCCTACGCTATACAGAAGAAACTTGTTGTGCATCTATTTTATACATAGTAGTTACTATCTGCAAATCTTGAACTCCCAACTTATCCCTTCCCACCCTCTTTCCCCTGGGAACCATAAGTTTGTTTTCTATGTCTGTGAGTCTGTTTCTGTTTTGTAGATAAGTTCATTTGTGTCTTTTTTTTTTTTTTTCCAGATTCCACCTAATATGAGTGCCACCATATGGCATTTTTCTTTCTCTTTCTGGCTTACTTAACTTAGAATGATGATCTCCAGATACATCCATGTTGTTGCAAATGGCATTATTTTATGCTTTTTTATGGCCGAATAGTATCCCCTTGTAGAAATATACCACAATGTCTTTATCCAGTCATCTGTCAGTGGACATTTAGGTTGTTTCCATGTCTTGGCTATTGTAAATAGTGCTTCTATGAACATTGGGGTGCATTTATCTTTTTGAATTAGAGTTCCCTCTTGACATATGCTCAGGAATAGGATTACTGGATCAGATGGTAAGTCTATTTTTAGTTTTTTGAGGAATCTCCACATTATTTTCCATAATGACTGCGCCAAACTACCTTCCCACCAACAGTGTATGGGGGGTTTCCTATTCTCCACACCCTCTACAGTAGTTATCATTTGTGAACTTTTGAATGATGGCCAACCTGACTGGTGTGAGGTGATACCTCACTGTAGTTTTGATTTTCATTTCCCTGATAATTAGCAATACTGAGCATTTTTTCATGTGCCTTTTGGCCATTCGTATGTCTTCACTAGAAAATTGCCTTTTTAAGTCTTCTGCCCATTTTTTAATTGGGTTTTTCGGTTTTTTGTTAGTAAGTTGCATAAGCTGTTTATATATTCTGGAAATTAAGCCTTTGTCAGCCACATCATTTGCAAATATTTCCTCCCATTCTGTAGGTTGTCATTTTGTTTTGCTTAGGTTTCCTTTGCTGTGCAAAAGTGTGTAAGTTTAATTAACCATTTTTAAATTTTTGCTTTTATTTCTATTGCCTGGGTAGACTGCCCTAGGAGAACATTGCTAAGATTTATGTCAGACAATGTTTTGCCTGTTTTCTTCTAGGAAGTTTATAGTGTCTTGTCTTATGTTTAAGTCTTTAAGCCATTTTGAGTTTATTTTTGTGTATTGTTTGAGGGAATGTTCTAACTTCATTGATTTACATGCGGCTGTCCAGCTTTCCCAACAACACTTGCTGAAGAGGCTGTCTTTTCTCCATTGTATATTCTTGCCTCCTTTGTTGAATATTAATTGACCATTAAGACTGTGGGTTTATTTCTGAGCTCTCCATTCTGTTCCATTGATCCATAAATCTGTTTCTGTGACAATACCATGCTGTTTTGATTACTGTAGCTTTGTAGTATTGTCTGAGGTCTGGGAGGGTTATTCCTCCAGCTTCGTTCTTTTCCTTCAATATTGCTTTGGCAATTCTGGGTCTTTCATGATTCCATATAAATTTTAGGATTATTTGCTCTAGTTCTGTGAAAAATGTCATGGGTAATTTGATAGGGATCACGTCATATCTGTAGATTGTTTTTGGTAGTATGGCCATTTTAAAAATATTAATTCTTCCAGTCCAAGAGTATGGGATATCTTTCCATTTCTGTAAGTCATCTTTAATGAAATGCTTTGATTTTTAAATGTTGACAAAAATTATATATTTTAAAATTTCATTGAACTAACACAGAATGAACCAGACAAAATATAAATTGAGCCCAGAGTCTGTATAAGGACAGCCAGTTTGTGGCCCTCACTTTAATCTCTGAATGCCACCATTTCTTCCCTGAATACTGCACTCTTAAAATTCATAAAGGACCTCCTAGTCTTCACTGTCTCCCACTTTCTCTAACTTTCTATTGTCCTCATTGTCTTCCACTTTCTGTGGCATTTCATACCATTAACTATTTCCTCCTTGTTGACCATGTTATTTCTAATATTCAAAACACATGTCTGTCCTAGTTGATACCCTATCTCTTTGATTGTTCCTTTCATTTCATTACCTTTTCCTCTTTTTACCCCACTGAGCTCAGCTGTTACTACAAAATTCCTTTCCTCTAGCTCTTCCTCAATACTCACTTCCAGATGATTCAAATCTACAGAAACTTTTCCCCAATTTCTAGTCTTACATTTACAATTGGTTGCTTGTATTTCCTCTAATACTTATGGTGGTACCTCGCATCTATTCAATCTAAGTAGAATCATTTTCTCTTCAGAACCCAAGTCTACTCTGAGGTACCCCGTTTCTGGTGATACCACTACCCAAATTTTTAAGGACTACACATAAACCCTTGTCTTTCACAAAGCCTGTGCTGATCCTCTCCCTTTTTCCAGCTACAAGAGGCTCTCTTATTGCAGGATGCCGTCAGGATATATACTTCTCCTTTACATCTCTAATGATGATTATCCACCTGGTTTCTTTTAAAAACAACTTAGAATATACACAAAAGGAAAAATTAACATTATTTGTAATTGTATCTTATCTATTCAAGTAGATTTTACGGTCCTTGAAGGCAATGAGTGTACTGCTATCTCCATATCTTTCATATGCCTGAACAAAATAAATGTGCGTGTTTGTTGAATTTAACTACACAGTATTTACACAGTGAATTCTGCATTACACAATGTCTTGACAAATATTTACCTACTTTACATTGAAATGATTTATCCTTTACATATATCAGAAAACTTTCTATTTAAAAGAAACTTAAGAGTAAAATTTCTGTTTCTTAATCAGTAATGTAAATAAGCACTTGCCTGATTTATCTGTTCTATAGGTCTATTTGCTTGGCTTATTTATTTTGTCTGTTTTACATATTTATATTATTTTGCTCAAGCATGGATTTTTTTTTCTGTGAAAATAAATGTTAGTACTGGTGAGCAACATGCATAAAATCTGTGTCCTTTCAAGGAGCAAAGCCATATAAATGCAAAATGTAAGTTAAACAAGCTCTGTGATGCCAGGCCACTGGGAAGCACTGCCCCTTCCCAGGCTCTATGAACGTGAACTGTACAGATTTTCCTGCAGCATATCACATTTGTGCTCTGGTATAGTCCAGTCCTATTTAATACTTTCTGCCCTTTATATTTATAAGGCATCTAATTTTGCTTCACTTTGTAATATCCTCTTCAGATGCAAGGAATAATGCAACCTACAGAAGTGTGTGGTTGAATACTCTTCATGTCATAGAAACATCATGCTGCTGCTTTATAGACTTTACATCAGCATTTCAAACAACTGATGAATTTAAACCAAGTAATTTTCTTTTGCTGGAGAATAGTAAACTCCATTATGATAGCCCTGAAGATAAAGGTTTCAGGGTTCCTTGAAAAGGTGGACAGAAAAAAAAAAAAAAAAAAACTAGGCACTACCTAAGAGCTCAAGAGATAGCAGTTTCCAAAAAAGGTCCTCAGCCTATTTATTCATCACACATTTGTTAAATTATATTAAATGCAAGGCATTGAACTAGGCGTTATGAGGAACACACAGGTAAGATGTGGTCCATAAACAAACAAACAAAAATAATGAAATTTTAAAAAGGAATGATATATGTATATAGAAATCACTGTGAAATCAGGTAAAGGCTTTGCATATCAAAAAAGAAGTACAGATAAAGTACTCTGAAAATTCAAGAGTCATTTCAACATTTGAACCGTGTTTACTATGCTAGACTTTCGAAGAAGTAGGTGAGACAATTACATAAACTGGTAATTTCAATTTCAATTTGAAGTATTAGAAACATGCAAAGAATGCCATGGAAAAACAAGCCACGACACAAGCAGAGCCACAGGACAATACAACAGAATGAGGCAGTTGGAGACAAACTACATTTATCTAGTATCGCTGAACCATGAGACAGGGATTTGAAAAATAAAATAGAAAGGGTAAGCAGAGGCCAGTTTAGGAGGGCCCTAGTCATTAACCTGAAGAATTTAGATTATCTCATGGTAAATAGGAAATGAAAGAATTGCTAAGGGGAGATTAGTGGGGAAGTAGAGGAGTCAAAATGGAGAAATATTTTAAAAGTATAGATTAGACAGGCACATTAGCCCTTTGATACTTTGCTTTATATCCCTTTAACACTTTAACAGCATATCCCTGGTGGTCTAGTGGTTAGGATTCGGCACTATCTCTCATTTTAACAGTATAGCCTGGAAATAACTCTATATTCGTTCACAGAAATCTTTCCCATTTTTTGACACCTGCATAGTAGTCAGACAGACTTTTTAAAAGTTTGCAACGACAAAGACTTCTGCTTGCAGCCATAACAGAGTGCATGGTACTGGCTAAGACCAACTGGCATAAACAACTATAAAACAAGATAAAATACATGAAGCAACACTTCAGATTTTGGACAACAGGCAATGCAGAATTGTAATTCCCTGAGAAAACAGAAACTTAAGAGGTGAGCCACACAATTTCTCTGACTTTCTTCCTGGAGTTACTTTCTGAACTGAGACAGTAGTAGAGGACAAATTAAGAACAGAGGCTTCTCTGAGCCGAAGAGCTTGATATCAGAATTCAGAGCTGCTAAAGGAGCTGAAGATTGCAGATCAGGGTACCAGAGAAGAGAAATCTCAAAGACAAGTTGTTCAAGAAATTTGCATAAGGTTTCTCTTAAGTCTTTGGCTTAATAAAATGTTTCCCATGCAGAGGGACAGAAAGAGAGAGAGAGACAGAGAGAGAGCACAATGCCTGGCATAAAATAGCTACTGGGGAACTGTAAGCTGCATAGAGATTCCAGAGGTGGCACTGTGCTGAGAGATGTGTTATCTGACCAGCCAGAGGGGAGGAACAATACTCACACTCCACGAATTCAAACTGAAGACCTAGAAAAGCCATGCCTTGGGAATAAAGCTATCCTGTATGTAGAATAATGGCTACTCTAGACCTGCTAATAAAGCTTTAAAAATCAGCCTTGAAAGGATTATGCTCAGCTACAGTAAATTAACCACCTGCCAGAAAACTCAACACTATTTAAAGGAGGATAGCAAAATCTAAACTCTTAAAATGAAGAATCCATAGTATCCAGCATGTAACCAAAATTTACTAGTCATGTAAAGAAGAAGAAAAATATGACCTATAACCAAGGGGGGATAGCCAAATCAATACAAAAATGATCCAAATGTGTCCAAAGATTAGAATTAACTAATGATTTTAAAACAGCTATTATAAATATGTTCCAGAAATTTTTAAAGTTGAACACAATGAATAAAACAGATGGGAGAACATTAATAAAGAAATGAAAGTGTAAAAAAGACACAAAAAGAAATTCAAGACATAAAAAGTTTGATATAAAACATAATACAATTACCAAATGGGCTTAACAGGAGATTGATACTACAAAAGAAAATACCAGTGAATTTGAAGATGAGGCAATAAAAATGATTCATAAAGAAAAACTAAAATACAGACATTTAAAAAGACCTGCAGGAAAATGCTTCATAGTCTAATATATATGTAATTGAAGTTTCAGAAGGAAAGTAAAGAAAGATTAGGGTAGAAAAACATTTAAAGAGATAGAAGCTAAATTTTTTCCAAATATGATGAAAAATATTAACCCAGAGATCCAGCAGTCTCAACAAACCTATACTCAGGCACATCATAGTCATATTAATGGAAACCAAAGATGAAGTTTAAAATCTTAAAAGCATTCAATAAAATAGACACATTTAGTATTGGGGAACAATAAGAAGAATGATCAACGACTTCTCACCAGGAACAAAGTAATACAGAATACAATGAAATGCTATCTTTAAAGTATTAAAAGGAAAAGAAAAAAAAATCCTCACATTCTGCAATTCTATATCCAGCAAAAAATATTATTTAAAAAAGGAAGTATAATAAAATCATTCTCTCATAAGAAAATTTGACAGAACTCATCACCAAAAAACCTTAACACAAAAATATTAAAGAAAATTCTTTAAGCTGAAGAAGGATGATACAAAATGGATCCTCAGATCTCGACCAGGGAATAAAGAGTGTCAGAAATAATAAATGTGTAGGTAAATAATTTTTCCATTATGTCTTAATTTCTTCAAATTTCTTTAAAACAAAACAACAGCAATGTATTTGGGGGTTATAGTATGGGGAGAAATAAAATGTATGACAATAATGGTACAAAGTATTGGCAGCGGTAAATGGAAGTATACTGTTGTAATGTTCTTACAGTACATGTGAAATGGCAAAATATTAACTCATAGTACACTGTGATAAATTAACTATATTTATATTAACTATGTTTATATTAACTATAGATATATATCTATATATATTAACTATATATATACACACACATAGTAATACTTACGACAGCCAATAATGTATAAACCTAACAGTGGTAAAAGTAAAATAGATAAAATATAAAAATTGAATTCTAATACTCAGTTAATCCAAAAGAAGGCAAGAAAAGAAAAAACTACAATGATTATCAGTAACAACAACAAAGATGGACACATAGATAACTAAATTAGCCTTACTATAGAATTGCAAATCTGACTCCACTGCTGACTAGAAAAAAAGGGAAAAAGAGAATCATGGGATGCTAACCCAGAGGGGAAAATGTTAAAGAATGAGAACTAGTCTAGACCTAAAATTAAGAATTATTTTCTCATTTGAATCTGTGAATTTGTCAGTACAACTAATATATATTGACCACCTACTGTGCCAAGCATAAGGAAATCACTGTTCAATAAGACAGGGCTACTTCCCTTAAATTGCAGATTGCCTAGTTGAGAAGACAGACACTAAACAACTGGCTACAGAATTCTGTGATAAAAGCTGTGAACAATTCTTCTGAGAGAAGAGGAAAATTGTCAAGGGAATAACAAAATGTCTTAATAAAGCATGCCTAGAACATTAATGAAATGTCCAAAGTAACACTTATCAAGCCTACAAAAAATAATAATTCAAAGCAGTGTTAGCAAAGGTTTGGGGGAGGGGTACTATTCTTCATTGTGAGCTGGAGTATAAATTGGTATAATAAGTGATAGGGAAATATCTATAAAAGGTCTTAGAAATATAGTTATTCATTGACACAGTGACTTTACTTATAGAACAATTATCCTAAGGAAGTAATTAGCAGTACACATAAAATGTATGCACAAGAATGTTCATTACAATTTTATTATAGTGAGATAACCCATATGTCCTTAAGTAGTAGAAAGACATAATAAATAATAGTTATATTTCTGTCAAGATGACCCAGTGAATTTATATTTACAACATACTTCTTCTGTTCCAAATATCCATAAATAATAGTTATAATACAAAAGGCAAAAAACAAGTATAGCTAGGATCTAAAACAATACAACATCTTTGTGGATCAGAAATGAAACAAATATTCAATACTGTAAAAAGATCTACAAAGAGTACCTCATCAATAGGAATCGAGTTGACCTGAATGTTGGCTCTACAGATAGATTTTTAAAGCCTCTGTATTACAACAGAGAGGGAGAAATGAAATACTCTTGTAAGACTTGATCCTGGACTGGAAACCCAAGAAGCCAAGTGGCGGGCAGCCACAAAATTCCATGCAAGAATTGCTTTCTATGAATTTATATTGGTAAAAATAAAGAAATCAACAAATCAACAAATGAGGGAGAAGGAAAAGTGCTTTCATATAGGAAAATGCCAATTAATAAAGCATGGAAGAAATGAAGGAATTAGAAGACCACTAACTGGCAACCTCTATAGTAATAATTGTTTCAAGCCAAATTGATCAATGAATGCCAAAATTAGTGAATGGAAGTGGGTGAAACAGGATATTTATCTAAACTCAAAGTGTCTCCCACCAGATTTTTACTAATTACTTGGGAAAAATAGTAAGTTTATACCAGGAATCTAGAAGCTTCCTTAATCAAGTGAACAAAGTTAACATGATCAATGGTTGGACGAATCGATATTTTAGATTCCTTTCTGAAATCATGTATTGAGAAACACATATTTCTTTTGTAGTTCTTCTGCCAGAAATGTATAATCTGAAGTTAATCATAAGGAAACACCAGAAAAACTCAAATTAAAAACTATTTTATAAAAGATATGTTCTCTGATGGAAAAAGCTTTTAAAAAACTGGCCAAAATAAAGTTAAGTATGCACTCAGACACATGGCAATAAAACTGAAAATTATTAGAGAAAAATCTTAAAAGTTGCAAGACAGAAAAGACTAACTACAGAAATACAGTTAAGATAAGCAAATTCTCCTCAGCAATAATAGAGACCAAAAGACAACAGAATATATGTTCACTTTGTGAAGAAAAAATAAGTGCTAAACTAAAAGCTGATATCCAGCTAAATTATCATGCAAAAGTGGGGGTACTGGCATACAAATACTAAGATAATTTAATAATCAAGACCCTTACCCAAAAAAGCTATTAAAGGATGTAGTTAAGCAAGAAGAGTGAACTCAGGGGAACACGTAAGTATATGGATCAATGTGAGCACAGAAATTAACAAAATATAGTATGAATTTAATAAGCTATTGATTTTAAATAAAAATTTCTATGTTTAAATAAAAATTTTTATGTTCAAATAGGGTAACAAGTTGGGAGATTGTTCAGTAAGTTAAAGTACATTAAGGTCCTTGTCATATTTCAGGGAACAATACCTAACAACTTCGTATTTCTTAGAGTAATTTACAGATTATTGTGTATGTCAAAAAGACAATCAATAAAAAATAGAAATATAATCAGAAGTTTCCAAACGAGCAGAACAAAAAATAAAAAGCAAAAATAGAAATATTTTTAGTACAATAGGAGATAGAAATGGGGGATAAGGTAGAAAGAAAAAAGATAATCAATAAAGAAAAAATTATGTCCTAAAATGATAAAATAAGTCTAAATATTCTGGGACCCACAATAAATGCAAATGAGCGAAACTTGCCTATTTAAAATAGATACCAGACTGGACAAAATAAGTGTTGGTAATGATTAATGATAGTTAATATTTATTGACTGCTTATTCTCTAAATGTTTTATAAGGATTAACTTATATTAATAATTAACTGAATTATCACAAAAGTCTATGAGGTCTTGTACTATTATTGCATCCATTTTATAGATCAGGAAATTGAGGCTAAGAGAAGTTAAATACATTGCCTAAAAACACACAGCTAGTAAGGAGGTGAGGCTGTGTTTTTCACCCACACAGGTCACTCTGGAGTCCATGTCCTTAGCCACTGTTCTATTCAACGACTCAATATAGTCGGATAATCAAATGTGACATAGCTATTAAAGATTATACTATAGAAGAATCTTTCTGGATAGAAAAATGCCAGCAGAAATATTTAAAATGAAAAAGTATGTTACAAGGAATATATACTAGTGATACCCAAAGTTTGTTTACCTATACATATACAAATACTGAAAAATAAAATCCACCAAAATACAGTTGTGATTACGTCCAAATACTGTGACGGTAACTGACATTTATTCTGTTGTTTATATATTTCTATATTTTTCATGATGAGTAGCATTGTATGTTATTTTTATTAAACCTTTCTTTAATGAGCCTTGTACAGTGCCTGGTACAAAGCATGTGCTTCATTAATGTTTGAGAAAGAGAAGCAGAACCACAAAGTTCTCTCAGTAACTAAAGACGAGTGCAAGCTATAGAACCAGGGATACCATGTTACCTGATTATCAGCATTCAGATCCTTGAGATAATAAACTTCATACTTTCTAGAAGATACATCAATACATGGCAAAGACCTGAAGTCCTTACAAGCTGCCCTCTTGTTTACTTTCAGGATCTGATTTTTGGATCCAAAATAAACTGTGGCTTCAGAAGAAGCCTGAAAATAAAAGGCCTTAATTAATGGCTTTAGCTGTAACAGTGTAGTTAAATATCACACTAAACAGAACATAGAGCCTAGGACTGTCAGAGCTGCAACTATCCTCATTAAGATCACCACCTAGACACTAACTCCCTACCTTTTATATAACAGAGAAAAAGACCCACAGAAGCAAAAGGATTTGTCCAATTTTATGCAAAGTTTTGTAGCAGAACCTACACTGGAATTCAGTTTTTCTACCTCAGATAAAGAAACTGAGGCTTACTGAAATTGAATTATTTGCCCCAAATTACTCAGCTACCAAAAAACAGGGCCAGAATTCTAATTTGGTTTAATTAGAGTCCAAAAT
This sequence comes from Camelus ferus, assembly GCF_009834535.1. Taxonomy (NCBI): domain Eukaryota; kingdom Metazoa; phylum Chordata; class Mammalia; order Artiodactyla; family Camelidae; genus Camelus; species Camelus ferus. Next base: position 40,592,704 of record NC_045705.1, read on the forward strand.
CCACCCTTTTTCTGAATTATAACCAAATAGACAACTCTTCAACTATTTAATGGAACATTATTTTGATTGATAAATCTATCAAATATTTATTCAATAATTTATTCACCTATCACCTCTATTTTACTAGGGAGAAAATATTTTCTTGCTTTATGCTTATTTTACTTGTTACTCAAAAAAATAGTTTTAAAATTATTATGATTTAGATACTACCCCTTTAATAATTTTCCTAATGATCTCTTTCCTTTATTTTTAGTTTTCTTTGACTGACTCTCTAAAAGACCCAGTACTTTTATAAAGCTAGTGTCATGTCATATAATTGCAGTTCTTTTAAAATTTAATTTTGCTTCTATCCCCTTGTTATTTTTTCACTGTCAACACTACACACAAATGCATAGCAATAGCAGCACTCACAGCTTGGCAATATCCCTTTGCCTGTATGGCTAATGTTATTTCCCTGCTTCCCTGTAACCTCTGATTAAACATACTTTTATATTTAGAATGTACTTGTAGCACAGCCACTTCCTACATGAAAGGGAAATTTTGTTGTGGTGGTGACTACTGTTTTTCAGAAAATAGAATAGTTTCAAATCTCCTTGCTATTAGCTTGATATTTTTAACCAGGCTTAGACCTAGACGAAAAATCCTAAATGAACGTAACAAGAGGTCATCTTCCCTTGGAGGCTTCCAGGAAATGCCTTCTTCCATTGTCAGTTCTGCACATGGTGAGCATCCAGGCAAGGAGACTATTTACCATTCTGCTCCTGTATTTTCAGATTTGCCTCACCTTTGTGATAAGGAAATGTGTATGGTAAAAAAGAAAGTATGCATTCATCTAATGAGTGAGACCAAAATAGATTTTACTTTTCAAATACATTTTGTTAGTTGGTTAGATATGAAGGAATTAACATTTGTTTATAATGTCTTAGGACCTATTGTGGTGTGTTCTATGATCTCAATATATTCCTCATAAATATCTTACAAGATACCATCAACCATTTTAACATGAAGCTCAGAGTGGTCAAGTAACTTGTCCAAGGTCACACAGGTAAGAGATGACAAGAGCCTGAATGCACACCCAAGTCTCTTGTGCTCTTTACACTGAAGCACACTACTTATCACAATGCAAATATGTTAAAGTAGTCAAATGGAGAAAAAATGCAATGAGAATTACTCTTTATTCAACCTGCCACATTGCAGTTGCTAAGGAAATACTAAATCAGTTCAGTGTTCTAGAAACGAACCAGTTATTCTACAATTTTTTATTTAAGATACACAGTCTGCCTTTTAAAAAGCATTGAAAGGCTTTGGAAATCTAACCTTTTTAAAACATAATTCTCTCTCTCTCTCTCTGTCAGAAAAAAAGAGAGGGTGAGATTGACTTACAGGCACACAGGCACTTCTGTGTGAATATGCATATTTAGCTATTATTCTCAAGTAGAAATCACTTCCCAGCAACAAATCCAGAAATTTAGCTGGGAGATAAGGAAATAGAAGGATAGAAAGCCACAAGAACCACATTTGAAGAACTACTGGCAAAGTAAAAGTCCTGATGATTAAAAAAAGAAAAGAAAAAAGGGGGCACACAAAAGACACTTCAAAGCAAGTGCATCAAGCTACCATGGCAACCCGAGAATGCGGGTTGAAATTTATACGTCATCTCCATTGTTCCAGCAGAGAGATTCTAAATGATACCCTAGTGGCCTGACAAAGTCGATGCATCTCCCTGAATGCTCTGGCTTAATACTCGAAGAGTGCTTTAGGCACTGAGAGGGAACAGGATCACAGGAACTTCTCAGTTCCAGCCTCCCCAGTCCCTCTCAAGCGAAGACACTTGTTTCTTCAGTCTGGAGATACAGCATTCTCATTTCCTGAGTCAGTCTGGGCCAAGCCTAGCAAAATATTAGCATTTTCATATTCACCTATGGCTGAAGATAGCAGCCATCTGCCTTACTGTCATAAGTCAAAGATGCAGTGTGCCTAGAATCAGCTCTGAGCACTCATTTGTTCTCCTTAATCCCTCTTTGTTTCCCTGCTGGGACAGAAGTCTGCAATGGCTCCCAGGCAAATAAGCCAGAATCCTAAAACTCTAATTAGCACTTGCCATTCAACACTGTCATTGTTATTAATACCACCATCAGTCACAATAGTTTAGTGTTAAAAAATAAAGACATTTATTGAAAGTACCTTACGTTTATTATCTGTAATGCTAATCACAAACCCTAAAATACGTGTTATCTATAGATGCTCAATGAATATGCTTTGATTAATATGTTACACATATATGAGATACCTTAAAGAAGTTAGGTGACTTTTCTAAGGTCCCAAAACAGATCCAAACTTTAACTCCAGATCTGATGATAAAGCCTTGCCAGGAGGATTTCTCTTATTACATGAAACCTCAGATTGTGGTTGGGTCCATGTTCTAACACAAACACCCTTACAAAAACACAAGACACCGAATACTATGGCTTTTTGGAGGCTCCTGCTGCCATATCCCGCCCCACCACCTCCATTTACAGCACTGTGCAGGGACAGAAACTCCTGTTCAAATTGAGTTCAAATTAGCCATGCTCTCTTTACCTCTGAACATTAGATTACTGACTGAGAGAAGAGGCTGCTCCTGGACCCATTACTTCACTGGAACTTCACTGGTTTCTCCTTCTCATCCTCACTGGCTTTCAGTGGAAGGGAACAGGAGAAGGATGAGGCAACTAAGCTGTTTTAAGCATCTATTTTGTGGTAGGTACTCTATTACGCCTTTTGAATATACACTCTCAGAATTCCTTCCTTAAAAATCTATGGGCTAATTATTTTCATTCCTATTTTACAGATCTGAAAACTAAGACTCAGTAGATAATTTCCCAATGTTACACAGTTAGTAATTATTAAAGTCTAACCAAGTCTCTTTGACTCTAATCTCTTGCCTTTTTTCCAGTATACACTGGCATGCCTCTTAACCCAGCCTGTCCAAATGGTAACAATCTCTAGAGCTAGAAAGGGTCAGAATATCATTGATTTTAGGTGATGTAATTAGTTGTTTTTATGAAAGTACCATTAAAAACAATAAAAATAGAGGAAACTATAGGCATTAGCTGAATCAATAGAAACAAATTTATGTATAGCCCTATACCTCAGTATCTGATTCCGGACAAGAAGATTTTTGATAAAAGAGATCTCTATTTCTTTTTTTAGGGGTGGGTCAGCATAGATTAGGGATTTCTACTAAGCCAGGTTTCATTCTTTGTAATAAATTAGCTCACATTTTGTAGTGAAGCAAGGTAGTCACTAAAGAAGCCAGTAATGGCAATTTTGGTATGACTATTTCTTGACACCACTTCCTCCAACTAAGACTGGTTAAAGTCATGCATGGAGATACAACTGCAACTCAAACTGTCCATTTCCTTCATTCTGTACAGCAAAGTTTGGTTCTTTCTTCAGAGTAGAATGAGATAATCACTACCCATCTTCAATGTCACAAAGGTAACACCATTTGGGCATAAATTAATACACATAATTAAAATTTCAATATTAACTTATGTTAAAATTTAGGTCACTATTTTCCTTATTATACTTCTGTAGTATGAGCTTCTCCAGAGAAAAATAAAAGCAAATTACCAGTTTCCAGTAGAACAAAATGTGAATAGAATAAATTTAACAACTATACTGTGTTATCATAGCAACCAAAGTTTAAAAAAAAAAAACTGATGTGATGAAAAATGACACAAGAGAACAAATGCATCAAGTTGTTATGGCAACTGGGGAACGTGGGTTGAAATTTATGTATCTAGAATCCAAGAGAATATTCTAAGCAACTAAAATAAACATTTGCTTATTAAAATATCCCTCAAATAGTACTTATCTATAAGGATTAAAGTGTTTTCATTATTTTGTCTGCTTTTTCTTTTATTTCCAATGGGTGATTTTAAATTGGGAGCATTTGTATTTTCAGTTCAGCTTGCTTTTTGGCAACCAATACACCAAGATGCAATTTAGTTTGCAGAAAATGGTGCAAAAGGCAATTTCAAAATAGCATCTTCGATCATGTTTAAGTTTCTTTTAGTGTTTTAGCTTCCTTTAACAAAAATGTCCATTGCATCTGCTTTTTCTTCTTGAAGAAGAAGCTCTCTCTTACTTGATGAATCAAATTCATTATGTTCTCCTTGCCTGACTTTGGAGGTCTCTCTCTTAGGCAAGGTGTGAGTTGAAGAATTATAAATAGATTTGGATATTTAGAAAGCCTTCTGATATTTTAAGCGTACACACACACACACACACTTCTTTTAGTAGCAACGCTAGTTGTTTGGACTGAACTTTCTAGTAGCATGTCTCAGTTTTCCACATCACTTTGCTTATGCTCATGTAGAGTATCTCACTATGAGAGAGGGAAAGGTGAGATTTTTCTCATGACTTCACGAATTTTTGTCAAAATTTTTCCCACTGCCACTCACACTTTTCCCTCCATCTTTCTATCTACTTGGTTAGTTCTTAATTATCCTTTAAAATGTAGTTTAGAAGTCACTTTCCATGGTCTACCAATTTGATCCAAGTGTCCCTCACCCTGTCCTCATAGCCCCTGGTACATATTTACAGCTAAGTACCATGATTCTCATCAAAATCAACATAATTATCACCAACATTATAATAGCTGTTACTTATTAAGCATTATCTATATTCCAGTAACTCTGCTAAGCACTTCTCAAATAGCATTTCATTAAATCTTCACAAAAACTCTACAAGGTAACATGGTAAAAACGATTTTACAGGTAAGGAAAACTAAGACCCAGTGTTTAAGTCATTTGATTTAGACCATATACTAAGTTACAGAAAAGAGATGTGAAGCAATGTGAATGAAACATCAAAGTCCATGTTCTTCATCACTTAGCTAATCATTATAAAATTTTTCTTTGCTTTGTCACCCTATTAGACTATGAAATCTTTGGTAACTTTCCTGTGACTACATTGTAGTTGTTTGAATAAATATCTTGTCTTTGCTCTATCTTGCACTGACCAACAGAAACATAATAAACATAAGGTGAACCACAAATGCCAGCCATATAAAAATTTTTGAATTTTTTAGTAGATACATTAAAAAAGTAAAAAGAAAGAAGTAAAATTAATTTTAAAGTAGATATAATTTAACACAATATATTTTTAAATTATCATTTCTATATATAATCAATGCAAAAATTATTGAGATCATTTACACTTCTTAGTACTAAGTCTTTAAAATCTGTAGTGTATTTTATATGTACGTGACATCTCAATTCATGTGCTGTGATTACCATATTGGACAAGGCAGATTTAACCCATGCCTGATAGGTACACACTCAAAGAGTTCTCAATATAGGTTTGTTTAATAAATAAGAAGAATAATAAAGAATATAATAAATAAATACAATGCACAGAAATGAAGAATTGCTGATTTTCACTGTAAAAAGATCTAATTCTAAAAATAAGTCTGAGAGGTAAGTAGATACCCTGAGCTAGAAATGGTAAACAATTTTCCCCAAATAATGTAGTTACCTTAAAATAGCCTATGAAAAATTTATCATTGCCATTATACATGGATTACATTTAGTCTTTTTTTTTTGCTGCTTAGCTACATTACCTTCGATAAGGCTCCACTTCTCTGTGACTATTTTTTTTAAATGAGACTATCTAGCACATAGTTTTGGTAGATGGTCCCATTTTTAAAGTGAGATAATAGATATTAAGTATTATATGCATATAAGTTGGCAACAGCAATGATAAAGTTGAAATCATGGCCACGTCCTTCCTCAAAGCATCCATGGGCACCTGACCTGGTGAGGACAGAACCCGTATCAGACCCATGAGGGTAACTGTTGTGATCCTGTTGCCTTGCTGTCTCTGAAAACTGAAGAAAGCCTACCTACTCCAGACTTAGAATGAGAAGACCGGTTTACCAGCTGTGTGTCTTTTGATAAGTGGCATAATGCTTCTGAACCTCAGTTTCTTAATCTATAAATTGAGAAAAAATGCCTTCTTACCTCATAAGATCATAGAGTTATTATTATTGGTAAATCAAATGTGATAATTCTGATGAAAGCATCTGCACTCCCCTCCAAAAACGTGGGGCCCCAAGGAACTAGACCCAGGTGATAGATGGGAGCCTCAACTGGATTTAATAACGTGACTCATGGGATTAAGGGCATGAAGCCAAGGGAAAACCAAGTAACAGTATCCAGGAATTTGAAACCAAGAACCAGACAGACAGTCCAAACCAAATCCTGATTTTAAAGGGTTGTACAGAGAGGCAGAAACGAAGCAAATATAAGGTACATTAGGACAGAGCAAATAAATTTGAACAGGGTTGAAAAATATATCCTAGAAAGATTCTCTGAGGGCTTGGAGACCATCAACTGGTCTCAGGCATCTGTGGCTTCTCCTCTGGATTGGTGATGAGTCTGCACAGACAGCAAGTAATTACATTAAAAAAAATAACTTTAGAAACATCATTGTTACAATTATCTCTACTGTATGTCCTTTATTTAGGAACAGTGACTGGATGGTTATTGAATTCTAAACCAGATGATTAAAGAAACCGAGGGCATTTATCCAGTAAAAGAAATTCAAGTATCATAGGATCAATGTGTACTAAGTTATCAGGATGGTCCTCAAGTGAAAAAGGAATTCCATATTATGTTGTGTTTTATACAGAGAAAAAAATCAAGATCAGTGAGATGAAACTATAAGAAGGGGGATTTCATTTTAACATGATTTATATAATGATTAGAGGAATCCAAAAATGCAATGGATTTCCTTGGAAAATAGTGAGATCCCCTTCTCTGAAACCAGAGGCTGGACAATCATAGGATGGTTAATGAAGTAAAAGTATCAGCTGGAGGAAGTTCTGAAAGTTCTCTAAGTCTCTTATAGCCCTGTTCTCAGATTCTATCAGGTTTTACTTCAGCTCTGCCTTTCCAAGTTACCCTGTCCTTCCCTCAAAGTACCCAAATTCTAATGCCTTAATCATTTTGATAGCTCTAGGCTAGCTCTTTTCCAGTTATTTTCCCTTGTGGTTAAGCAGTTCCAACAAATACCCAGACAGGATATTAAATTTCATTCCCAGTAGCATATATAGACATAATGGGCATCCTTCTTTACTTTCAGTCATACCTTGGGAAAAGTTCATCTCTCATTAGCACCTACTCCAATCCCCATGAGCCTCCCCTATAACTATGGATTTTTCTCCCTAGGAAGTTATTACATGAGCACAACCACACAAAATGCCAAATGCAATTTCAGAATATGACAGAATCCATGAAAACCATCCAAAGATCTTCAGACAGTGATTCTTAGAGAGATATGAATCGGACACATCTAGGAAAAATTTGTATAAGAATTTATTAAAAAATGTATTGCCTGCAACTCTCTCCAGAAAACTGTGAAACAGCAAGTGTGTAACAAAACACAAGCAAGTGTATTTTTTAGCTCTACAGGAGACTGTGATGTACATCCTAAATTAAGAAGGACTGCCCAGAAGCTCCTGGGTCCCTCAGTTAAAATCTCTGTACTATTCAGTAATTTTTCTATCTAGCATATGGGAAAATAAAGTATTAACTGAGTTGTGCACACACACACACTCACACACACACGCAGACACAGACTTCTTTCTACAAATTTCTTTTTCCCTATCATTCAGGTATAAATGATTTTTTTCTCGATACGTGGCTTTTAGGTAGAATGGAGAGTCATGTTCTTGGCTTAAACTTCTTAAGAGGAGTCTTGAAATCTACAGCAGAAAAAAACATATATTGTCATCAAAACGAGTAATTTCTGTTGCAATTTCAGGGCTTTTTGAGAGAGAATGGTTCCTTGTTTAGTTGACTGCTTTTCAGTTTAAATGCTGCAATTTATAGACAAAGTGCCAAAGGACTAAAGGTCTCAGAGAATAGAATTCAATATAAACCACACAGCAAAGGAAAAAGGAGTCTTCTGGCACCAAAAGAGAAAAAAGTTCAAGGAGAGTGGAAAGATTATAGGATTATGGCATGAGAGTGTTTGTTGGTGGGTCCCTTATAGAGACTTACAAGCTTGCTCATCCTCCTGGCCAAGCACTTTGTAGGGAGGGGAATGAGAGAAAACCGATATAGCTGGGGAAGGGGGGTTGCACAAAGCAGAGGAAATTTTATTTATCAACTCAGTTTATTTCATTCATTCACTCAATCAACAAATATTTACTGAGCACCTACTGTATGTCAGACTCTCTCTAGGTGTTGGGGATACAGCTGGGTGTCACTTCCATTTTCAGCTGGCAAATACAAAAATTCTGATAGGTAAGTACTCTGTAGCCTGGCTCTCCAATAGCAAATATAACAGAAGTTAAATCTAAAAAGAGAAGGGTAGAGATACTCCTTGCCCTCAATCTCTGAAGCCCAAGAGAAACAATGGATAACCTCTGAAAATTTCCTATATCCCTGAGAAAAGAAAGGTATGACAGTTGCTTAGAGTGGAAGCTTGCCTCTGGAGAGGCATTACAGTTAGGATAAAGAGGCCATAGTGATTCATATGGACCTGATAAGCAGAGCGCCGAAGGGAAGGAGAACATTCCACTGAACAGTGCAGAAAGAACCAGTTCCAGTGACCATAGATCAATGTCTTCTTCTCTCAACAAAAGACAGCATGCATGGATGCTCCAGTTCAAGGACACATCAACCTCTTCTCTGAAGCCAGAATGACATAGGTCCCTGCCCCTGGGGAATTCAGGGCAAAGTTCTGGAGAGAAGAAAAGACGTGAAAAGGGAAAATGCTGAACAGATTGGGTAGAAACCTAGAATTGGGAAAATTAAAATCATAAAATTAATGACTTTATCTGATAATGACAGTGTTTTATAGATTCTGCCATCACTAGAAATGGGGAGTTAAACCATTTTTAAAATAAGAAAAATTTTGCAAAGTACAATTTCATACACCTTGGTTTTGTGACTATGAAATGTAAAATCACTATGCAAGCATTATTATTTTAGATTAATTATTAACTCTTTGTAGGATGACTATAAATACTCATTTTTCCTTTAGAATGAGAACTTTTATACTAGGTAGTTTCATAAAGACTAGCAAATCCCACCCAGCTTTACCTCCTTTTATACTTAGAGAAACTGAAGCACAGAAGGTGAAGTGATTGCTCAGTCATGAAATCAGTAACAAAAAGGGAAACTTGAATCCCAGTTCCTTGATTTCTATTTCAGTGGTTCTTTGTCATCTTCCAGTTTGACAACAAATAAGAAGTTACACACAGGAACTTCAGAAACTGGAGTTTCATTCTACATAAATGTTTACAGAGGTGTCATTTTAAGAAAAAATGAGTCAAACTTTGCCTTATTTTGAACTTTCTCTGGGGATTCCTAATTAGATAATGTGGAAAGTATGCAACTATAACTGAGAAAATACCTAAACTAAACAGGGGTGTGTTGGTCAGTGTTTAACAGCCCCACTCCCATGGGACAATAGCCCTGATTAATAGTTGCTTATTTTCGTGGTGTAAATATTCCCACCACAACCAATTTCAAGCTGCCAACGTGATGCCAAGCATGTGGCAAAATTCCTTGAAAATTTAAAAATCCGTTTCATGAGCTGTTAACAAGCTAGCTCTAGCATACCACTGGAGCTGAAAGTTTCTTCTCCAGCAAATAGGCTGACTTGAGCATTCTAACAAGAATTCAGGAAATCTCACTGGGGCAATATACTGAAGAGCTTTAAGAGCAGCAACACAGTTAGCATGGATAATTATCATGAAATTAGAGTACTTTATCTAAACTGCATGTAAAGAGTAGTTTTCTGCTGCAATTTCCCCCAACCAAATACAAAAGAAAGTATTAGCTCTTCACACACGCAGTTGTCTGAAAAGAACTAATATCTGAGAGAACAGAAACCAAGAGTAAGCACCCTTTTGTGAGATCCACGTTAAAGGAATCAACTGTAGCTGTTTCATTTTGTGATCTTGTATTCTGCTCATAAAACACAACAGAATAGCTATGTCTATACAAAGTCTGAAAATTTCTCTCCACCTTGTAAAGATTAAAGAAAACTAAGGGTAGATTTAAAACAGCTTGTTAAAAGTGGTTATGGCAAAGGAGTACAGGCACTAAATTGCTGACCTCTATGTAATAAGAAAACCATGTAATTTGGTGGGCCATTTCCAGGTATAATTGAACATTGCTTTTTATAGTTGACACATTACTAAACTGATGTGTGTATTTTACATAGTGAAAAGTCAAGCCACATTTTAGATCCATGGTTCTATTTTTTTCTCTTTGATCTTAGACATCTTTAGAAATCTAATAAAATCTATGAAACCTTTTACAGAAAATGCACATAGCTGCATGTGCAGAAAATTTTGCATAAAATGTTGAAGGACTGACAGACATTCTGTAATTCAACCATTGGCTTCTAGATTAATATGAAAAACCCATATTTTAAGTGTATTGGGAAATTTTGACATTCAAGGATGATTATCTAAGAAAGACAACAGGCTTATCTGTAAAAGAAAACAACCACCTTAACTTATATTTTCCTTAAATTAATCTTTTATTTACTGGGTTGAAAGACAGAGTCACAGATATAAGAAGCTAAAAGGTTTTAGGGGTCAAATACTACAAGTCTCTCATTTTACAAATGGGGAGACAGAGGCCTCAAGTACTGAAGCAACTAGAACAAAGTTTCCATGACTAGAAGGCCTCATGCCATTGTGTAAGGGGTACAGCCCTGGACATCATAAGCCCTAAATTCCACTCAAATCCTGACATTTACGATCTATATTGTATTGGGCACATCATTTAGCCTCTCTGGTATTTCCTCAGGTAAAAGTTTAGTTATAATGCAAAATTATTAAAAGAATTGAGATGACATTTATGAAAACTAAATATTAAAATGTCGTATAAGTTAACAATATCTTAACTATCCTATGGAATGAGAGAAAATATTTATAAATCATATATCTGAAAAGAGGTTAATATACAAATATAAAAAGAACTCATACAACTCAACAGCAAGATCATCAACGATACAATTAAAACTTGGGTAGAGGAACTGAATAGACATTTTCCCAAAGAAAACAATACAGAGGTCAAAAGGTACATGAAGAGTTCTCAGCATCACTAATCATCAGAGAAATGCACATCAAAACCACAATGAGATATCACGCCATACCTACTAGAATGGCAATCATCAGAAAGACAAGAAATAACAAGTGTTGGGCAAAGATGTGGAGAAAAAGGGAACACCTTCATACTGTTGGCAGGAATGTTAACTACTGCATCCACTATGGCAAGTATGGAGGCTCCCCCTAAATTAAAAATAAAACTACCATAAGATCCAGCAATCCCACTTTTGGGTATTTATCTAAAGGAAACAAAAAACACTAACTCAAAAAGATATCTGCACTCCCACGTTCACTGCAGCATTATTTACAACAGCCAAAATATAGAAACAAACTAAATGTTCATCAATGGATGAATAAAGAAAATATGAGACAGGTAGGTAGGTAGGTAGGTACATAGGTAGGTAGGTAGGTAGGTAGGTAGGTAGATAGATAGACAGACAGACAGACAGACAGATGTAATGCAACCATGAAAAAGAAAAAAAATCCTGCCATTTGTGACAACATGGGTGAACTTTAATGCTATATGCTAAATGAAACAAGTCAGACAAAGACAAATATCGTATCATCTTGCTTATATGTGGAATCCAAAAAACAAAAAAGGTGAACTCATAAATACAGAGATAGATCGGTGGTTGCTGGAGGTGGGGAGGTGGTGGTTTGGGTAAAATGGGTGAAGATGGTCAACAGGTACAATAAGTCCGGGGGATGTAATGTACAGCAAGGTGACTATAGTTAATAATACTATATGTATATATGAAGGTGGCTGAGAGAGTAGATCTTAAAAGTTCTCATCACAAGAAAAAACATGTCTAACTGTACATGGTGATAAAAGTTAACTAGTCTCATTGTGGTAATCATTTTTCAGTATATACATATATTGAATCACTATGTTGTACACCTGAAACTAATATAATTTTATATATCAATTGTATTTCAACAAAAAATAAAAGATTGGTAGTATCCAATGTTGGCAATATAATCATGGGTACAATTTCATAGGAAGACTATTTTCACTAAAAATTTCACATCATTTCTGGTTATCTATCCTGAAAAAAATACACACACATTAAACCAAGATACCTGTACAAGGTTATTCATTGCAGCATTGTTTATAATAGTGGAAAATTGGAAATAACCAAAATATTCCTCAAAGAAAAATAGCTAAATTAAGGTACATTCTTATAGACTGATGCACAGCTTTTAAAAATATTGAGATAAAATTATTTTTTTAAGATTGAAATTATTATAAATGACAAATGAACCACGTGCATTCTTTGTGCATAAGAATCTTGTCAGATTTCAAGTCTAGCTAACACCTGAGATAAGGTCTTTTACAAAGAAGAAACTTATGCAGAGGTGCTAAGATTAGTGGTCACAGGAAAAATTTCTAATACCAACTGGGATAATGAAAGAACACTAGATTAGTTGTTAAGAGATCTGGAGTCTAGTTCTGAATCTACTATTAACTAGTAAAACTGGCAAACAATTTCAGACCTCTAGGCCTCAGTTTTCATGGGAAGCAGAGGTTCTTAAACATATGAAGAGGTGTCACAACCAGACCCCTATGAGAACACAATGAAAACTTAACAGGTGTGTAACCTTTGGCAAATTACTTACCCATTCTGAGCCATAGTTAAATCGTCAATAAAATGTGAATAATGCTATTCCTCAAGTTTGTTGTAAGACTTAAAAGTGACAATGGATAAAGTACTACCACACGGTAGGTAGGTGTGCAATTTAAGCAGCTATGTTATTATGACAATGCTCAGGTGCTTTCAGGGAATCTATATCCTCTCACAAGGTTCTGAATGATTTATTTAAAGGCCCAGTGGAAAGCAGATACTCCTTCTTGAATTTTTGTTCAACTTCTATAAGTCAGTCTGCAGTTTTTACTAAGTCAATATCTCGAGCTGTGCTATCCAATATAATAGCTGCTAGCCACATGAGGCTATTGAACACTTGAAATGTGGTTAGTGTGGCTGAGGAACTGTATTGAACCGTACAGTAAGTGAAAAACAGATAGTGGGTTTTGAAGACCTAAAAAAAGAAATAAAGAAAAGAATACAAATATCTCCCTATGACCAGTGCTGATTAGGAATTATTCACTTCTTAGGCATGGAACACTACCAGTAAAGAAGCAGGTCTTTAGCAATGTGATTTTTTTTTATATCTTTCTTCAAAAATAGTAACTTTTTTGTTAAAGTAATGGTATTATAAAATGTTAAATAGCCAATATCTACTTCATACATTAGAACACAAATTAAGGACATAAATTTGATCAAGAGTTAAAAGTAATATAACCATCTAAGTCCAAGCTAAACAGCTCAACCACTGTATTTAACTTATCAAATAAAGACTAATTTTTCTCTCTCAATGTATCCCTTGATATAACTCTTGCCTACTTTCTTCTACACTCTGTTCTCCAATGTTTAACTGTCTACCACTTTAATGGAGTATTATTTTATGAAATTGCTCTCTCAAGTAAGGTGGAAAACTTAAAATTTTTGCTTTAAAAAGATGGCACACACTTCAAACACATTAAAGTGGCTAAAATAAAAACTAACAATTATGCCAATTATTGAGGATGTGGAGCAACTAGAACTCTCATATACGTGGTTGGTGGGAGTGTAAAATGGAACTATCATTTTGGAGAATTATTTGGCAGTTTCTCATACAGGTAAATACACATCTATCCTAGGACCAGCAATTCCATTGCTAGGTATCTACCCAAGAAAACTGAAAACCTATGTCTACATAAAGACTTGTACAAAAATGTTCAGAGTAGCTTTATTCATAATGGTCAAAATCTGTAAGTAACTCATCAATAGGTAAATGAACAAACAAGTTGTATTATATTAATACAATGCAATACTATTAGCAATAAAGAGGAATAAAAAACTAATACATGCAACAACATCAATAACTAAAGACATCATATTGAGCAAAAGCAGCCTGACACAAATGCATAGATGCCATGTGATTCCATTCACGTGAAGTTCTAGAAGAGGCACACTAACTAATGTTGACAGAAAGCCTGAGGGTTATGTGTGGGGTGACTGGAAAGAGGCAACAGAGAGCTTTCTAGGGTGATGAAAGTTTTGGGTGGTGATTACATAAGTATATACAAATATCAAAGTTCACTAAACCAAGCACTTAAGATCTATGCATTTTATTGTATGTAAACTATGTATCAGCTATTGCTTGGCTTGTCTTTCTACATATTAATTCTAAAATTTTCCCTGTCTTGTAATAGATCTACTTTTTAACAACTATCAAAGGTGATTCTTATGTAGGTGGCGCATTGACCTCTCTTTGGAAGCACTATTCTGTAAGGGATTAAAACTTGTCCTTTCCCTAATATTATATTTTCAACAAAATAATAAAAAATAACATAAAAGTAAAATAAAACCTTGACTCTAGGCAGCTGTACATACAGCAAGCACCGGTAAGCAAAGAGAGAATAAGCCACTCATCACACAGGCTAGACTGTAGGTCCCAAACCTGAGAGCACTCCAGAATCACATGGGAAACCTTACAAAATAGGTTCCACACTGTACCAAAAACACAGAATCTTTTTGTGGTGAGCCCAGGAATCTATATATTTAAGAGCTCCCCCATGAGATTCAAATAGCCATCCAGTTTAGGAAAGACTAATCCAGACAATAAGTGCTAGCTAAGGGGGAAATCAATGGGTGATGTAGTTATCTGTTCAGCAATATCTTTCCTTCATATCAAAAAGATACAGGCCCAATATTTTCATTCTCAATTTTTCAAAATGTAATGCAAAATATTTGCATTCCTTTATTCGATAACCAACAAGGGCACGTTCTATAGTAGAAAAACCTAAGATTTAAAACCAGGTAGACCTGAGTTGGAATTTTAGCTCTGCCCGCCTCAAACCACGTGATATCGGGAAAGTTATTTACCTACTTGGAGCCTCAGATTCTATTTTGGCTGAGATGGAATTTTGTTATTGCTTTGACGTGATGAATATGAAAGCACCAAGTACACAGGATATAAACAATAAATGTTTGCTTTATTTCATCCCACTAAATAGTGAAGAGATATTTCCAGGCTTCATAAAATAGAATAAAATGGGAAATCACCTGAGTTTGCAATGGGATAGATTTATACTCTATTCCTTCTAAAAAGTCAGAAAGTTCTAGCTTTTTATTATTATTAAGTTCAATAGCATCACATGTTATTCTTTGTCATCAAAAAAATAAATCTTCAAGGATTCACCTATGTAATTTCAACTTCCTTTGGGCAGTTGTTTTTTTTAAAGCTACAGCTATCACAGTTCTAGTGGGATAATTCATATTTCATCATTGACTGGACATTTCATCAAACACATCTCACTGTTGAGACAACTTGTCAGTGATATTCAATTTGCTGTCTATCAGCAATATAGCATATAGTAATTAAATTTTTATCATGACAACATCTTATCCCTATTGCTCATGCATAATTCATATTTTGGATGTCAAACATCAACCACACATATATTGTGCTAATGAGCATAGAAAATAGAGTTTATACACTCAGATGCCTTCTCAGACTATACAAACAATTGCATTATTTTCTAAGTACAGGGCTAGCCAAAGGCATAATTACAAAGCAGAAGCCCCACTTCCCCAGCCTACCTCCCAACTATCTTTCTAACTACTCAAGCTATCCAAATCATGTTCAACAAATTTCCTCTAAAGTACTAATGATTTTTTAAAACAATTGGGAATTCTGTTTATCTTTTAAATTCTAGCTCAAGCAACACTCCATCCACTGTACATTTTTTACTCCTCAGTAGTAACACTTTAGCTACTGATTAGTGGATTGGTCTTTCCATTATTCTGAGTTTCTTGAGGCAAAGTTCAAACCCTTTTATTAATTGTAGTTTCTCAGTGATTAGCACCATGCTTGCTATATAGACATATTAAATTTAATTGAAATTAAATTGAATTCTATTTAAATTAAATGGAAATGGATCAATTTTATATTCTGAAAAAGCAATTGCATTTTAAAAGAAACATGCAAAGAATGCAAATTTATACTCCACACATACAATATCTCAGCACTTAGATGGAGAGAGTTATAAAAAAGGTGAAAAGTAGAACTTTCCAGTCACTAATCAAATCGTATCAAACTGTAAATGAACTGTTCCACCCAGTCACCTATTTCTCCATCTTAATCTTTACACTTAAGACTGCAACCAAACTCTTGCCTCCGCCTGACTGCCCTTCAGTCCCTATACATTTGGCAAACTGCTTCTTATCCTTCAAAACCCATTTCAAAAGTCACCTACTCCAAGAAGCCCTCTCTCATTTTCTCAGACATTTACTACTTCCTCTGAGTTTTCACAGTACTCTGTTTATACTACTAGTAATGACATATAGCTATAAGTAATGAAATGCCTACTGTGGGCACTGTATTAGACATTTTATAAAATTTACTTAATTTTATTCTTGTAACAGCCATACAAAATAGATGTTCATTTCATTTCTGGAAAAAATGGAGGCTCAAAGGAATTAAGTGACCTACCAAAGATCACAAAAGTAGTAATCCACAAAACAAGAATTTAAACTAGACTATCTGACTCCAAAGCACATATTTTCCCTGTATGGCATAGCTTCTGAATAAATAAATAAATGACTGACTGAATGTGACACTAGCAAAGGATAGCATATTCTTATGAGCATACAAGTGATTAAGATAAATAAATTTCAAATTTCACCCTCCCTTCACATTTAATATTTGATATACTGTCATGCATTAAGATGCCTATGTTAGCTGACGCATGTGGCAAAGAACACACCACAATTTGAATCTAATCCTCTTGGAAGCATGACAAAGACCTCCTATTGCAACTGAACATTTTAGAATACAGTTTCCCAATTCAAAACCCCAGTGTCAAGCCAGCTTCATTATATGTTATGTCCATTTACGCCCATTCTGATCACATTTTCCTTGGTTATCAGCCTCAGTGGTCCCAAAAGGGAGCTATAACATGCATAAAATATCTGATGAGCCAGGTTAAATGAATTTCATTTAAGAGACTAATATTATTAACATTATACGATGATTTGCAATTATCAGTCAAATAAGATCAGTTACCAGAGGACCAGGGTGGTTTTGATAAGATGTGAACCACAAAATCAGCACACTCCCTGTTCAATGGATTTATAAACTAAATGGACAACTGCCAGCAAGGGAGGTATAAGAGGGCTCTCCAGGGAGAGGTGAGAAGAAGGAGGAGTCTGCCAATTGTTCTTGTCCTTAATGGAAAATGCTTATGTGAAAAACAAGCTCATCTGCACTCCCTCATCTATCCTCCCACAAAATGCACTTAACCTCTCTGCAGGCACACTGGGTTAATACTCTGATATGGAGAGGCAGCTGTGGTTCAGGGTTCTAATGTGGATCCCAGTCCTGGGTCTGCCACTAACTACTTCTGTGACCTTGGTCTTTTTTTTCCCTCTTAGAGCCTCTGTTTCCTTACCAATAAAATTTAAAAATCACACCAGTTCAATTTAAGATCCTTCCAACTTTAAAATGCAATACATTACCATTGAATACAAATACTACTCAGTTAAGTTTAATTTTCCCCACTCTGTTTTCAAACTGACATCACTGCTGGCAACCTGCCCCAGTACTGACCCCCCTTGTACCAAAGTTGCTGGTACAAGAAGGCATCAAAGACTAGGGGGCAAAATTATTTTTACAATTTTGATTTAATGTCTCTAGGGTTTCTCCTCACCTATGGCACAAAGAAACCAGTCCCTTAACTGAAATTCATTTATGATCTAAGGACTCTTCAGTAACTGGTCTCTCTGATTTCACCTCCTATTCCCCCTCACTGACACCTCTTCCATTCAGCCTGACCTCCTGGCTGTTCCTCTGTCACATTAGGCAGACTCCTGATGCAAAGGCTTTGTATTTTTTCTCCTACCTGAATATCCCTCTCTCTCATAGCTGCCTAGTTTGCTCTCTCATTTTCTTCATATCTTTATTAAAAACTCACTTTCTCTATAAGCCTGCCCTCACCACCATCTCCATCCACTCACTGCGTCATACCCTCCATCCCTACCTTATTCTCTCCTCAGCACTGATCACTATCAAATGAATTAAATAACCTGTTGATTGTCTGTCTTACCCAATAGAATATAAGCCCCGTAAGGGCAGAGGATTTGGGTTCTGTTTAGTTCCCTTCCATATCCCCAGTGCCTAGAACACTGTCTAGGGTATAGTAGGCAGCCAATAAGCATTTGTTTAATGAATGAATAAAATCTGTATCCCCATCACTCACTCTAATCCAGACACACTGATGATCTTCTACCTTATCATGAAATCCAAGTTTACTCCTCCTCGGAACCTTTGTACTTGCACTTCCTTCTGCCTTGAATCTCCTTCAAAGACTTCCACATGGCCTTATCATTTCACTCAGATTTATATTCAAGTGTTATCTTGTCCAAAAGCCATTCTCAATTCAAACTATCTAAAATGGCAAACATTACTCTTCAAATATTTTTCTTACTTCTTTTCCTGCGTAACTAACAGTGGTAGAAGCAAGCCACTCAGATCTCCTTCAAGGAAAGGTTCCAGAGGAGCATAATGACTGACACCTCCCACTGTCCATATCCACTCTGTGGTCTCTGAGGCGTTGCTTCCTCTGGGCTGCTCAGGGGCCAATAACTGAGCACTGCATTAATACCGGCTGATTCCTAGGGAGCTCAGGAATCCTGTAACAGGCAACTTTAGTTTAGGGATTCATCATTGATCTTGCTGGAATTTTCTTAGAACTGTGCTGCACTCTTGATTCTTCCTCCCCAAACCTCCTACCTTACTCCTTTTCTTTCAATTTTCAGACCTGCATCCTGGCCTGAAGGTTCTCCTTGTCTATTCCTGTTCCCTACCCTTTATTCTTCACAGGTACCTCTCTTACACCGTCTCATCCTGTCTTAAAATGTGTTAGCTTCTTAGAGCCCCTGAACTCAAACAAAATAAAACTTATAAAGTTTATTTTTAATTGTCCATCTCCCTCACCTCATGAAGGTAGACTTAGTCTATTTTATTTACTGCTATATCTCCAGCATGTAAAACAATGCTTGCAAAGCATTGTTAAAAAATATCTTTAAAAGAAAAATATTACTGCTATCTGTTAACTTCATTCATTCATGAAAGAAAATATTGACTGTCTACTTTTAGGTACTATGCTAAGGAAATCAAGGATCTAGTGGAAAAGATAAACATCTAAACAAGTAATTTAAATAAACTATGTCAAAGTTTATTAAAAGTATTCACAGTGTGTGGAACACAAATAAACATGTAAAAATTTAAATCATATACATGTTTACAGTAAAGTGTTGTGAGTATTCACTGAGTTATACAAAGGGTAATTCAACGTCAGTAACCAAGGTCCCTTGTCTTTCCCCTCAAGGCCTCTTTAGAAGCAAATGCTCCTTGCGAAGATTCTTTTCAGGTATACAAAGTAAAGCGAAGGCCATTCCTTATTGTAAAACATACGCTGCTCAATATTACACTGAGTAACTAGATAAAAGTGAAATCCAATGTTTTTTGAAAGGCTATGATTCTAAGCCTTAGGAAAACAATGTGTGAATCAGTGATATTATTAAAACTTTTCTAGCTCAAACCTCTATAAATAGTCCACCTCAAATTCTATCTACTCAGTGAACACTTTTATGATTCCCTCAAGACTAAGCCAGTCCCTCATTGTATATGCTGTCAAAGCACCCTGTACTTTTCCTTCTCAGAATTTACCGAAAATGTAATTCACTAGTCATTTGTGAGTTGTCTCTCTAGTAGATAGTAAGTTCCATGGGAGAACTGCATCTATTATATTGACTGCTGTATCTCCAGCACCTGGCAGAGAGCATGATCTCAATTAGTATTTCTCGAATGGCTTACATAGAAGAATGGACGAATAAATTTTAAAAGAATGAGTAAATGAATGGTGTAAAAATTTCCCCTCATCTACTCAACTATAAAATTATCTCCCTTATCTAAATTCTCACTGCATTTTAAATATACTCCTTACACTCCTTCTGTCCATCTATCCATTCATGATGTAGGTAAAAGCTTTTCAAAATAAGGAAGAGTGGTACATTTTTGCCACTCTTGTCAGAGATAGGCATGAAAACCTTCAGATTCAGTTGTTCCTGAGATAAAGGACTCAGCATCCTCATACGTTAACTATCTGAGCTTGGATTTGGATGTGACAAAGAATGATCCTCTTATTTCCATCCTGGCAGAATGGTCACCTCTCCTGCTTCTAATCACTTTGGCTGGGCCTCTTTACTTTCTAGCTCTGGGTAAGCCCACCCTGCAGCAATCACTGCTTGAGCAACCTGCCTTCTTGCTTAGGAGACAGATAAATTAAACTCATTTTGCTGAAAGCTGTCTTATATCTCTTCTTCCCTTTTCTTCCCCCTTAACTCAGTCCTACTAGTCACTTTTGTCTCCAGAGAGTCTGTTAAAATCCCTTCCATCCATTCAGTCCTCCAACTTCTGTCACCTTTATGCTACATTCTTCCACATTATAACATGTGATGCACATTCTACCTTGAATTGTAGTTATTCATGAACATGTTTAGCTCTTTTGCTAAATTCTAAGTGTCCCCAAAATGTATAATTTTTGTCTCTATCCCTATAAGACCTAAAAGAGGACCTTGCCCAAAGTAGGGAATCAGGTATTTTAATTTATTACTGGATATATCTTATTCCAGTTAGAGATGATACCTCACTTATTTCAGTATAACCAACTCCATTATAAAAAGATGAAGTTGGCCTGATTCTGTCTGTTTCCCAAGCCTCTCCTCTAACTTCGAGCTGTGTTCCACCACTGCAGCAGCAGCACTCATTGCCAGCTGATACCATCATCTGTCTCAGAAGGGAAACAGTACTGTCTGGAGAAGTGGCTACATAATGGAGTAAAGAGGCACAACTTCAAGCAGTTGGAAGGAGCCAGGTTAGGCTCCGAGAAGCCCAAAAATACAACTCCAAAAATGACACCAGTTGCTAGGGAAAGAGCCCTGGCAGATAGGTGAGCTGGGCCTGACACAACAGGAGGGTGGTTTTGAAGTGCAGTAGGAGAGCATGGTTTTAAGCAGAAGATTAAAAAAATTCTTCAAATAATAAGCTGCTCTTAAAGAATAAGAAAAAGAAAACAGAAAATAATCCTAATAAATTTCTATCATATCAACCAAGGCAAGTTGGCAATCACATCAGTGCTATCACCAGCCTATATAAAGCTGAAAAATAAGCAGAAAGAGGATAGGGAAGAGGAATGTGGCTGAAGGGAATAAAGAAATGTGAGGAAAAGGAAAGGAAACTTGACTAAAGTTAGCATTTTAGATCTACAGATTTCAGTTTATAAAGTTCTGAGTATACATTTACATTTTTGTAAACATACACACATTCAGTCTCTCTCCCCGCCTCTCTCCTCCCCCATCACACACACATTTTACAAGAAGCCATGAAGGCAAAAGCATGGTGAAAAGAGAATGGATTTGGAGTCAGAAGTCTTGCCTGGGTCTGAATCCCATTTCTATCTTTCATCACAACTGACTGCTGATCACTGAGGACAGACTGTACTGATTTACAGGAAAATAACCACTTACGTTTGAAAAAGTGTAGAGGACAAACAAGTCTGTGGTTGAGTAAATCAATCTAATCTGAAAATTTGCAGCAATCAGGCCTTCAGGAGTTATAAAAAACAATGTTCTGCATTTCTGCATCTGTTCGCAAAAATTTTCAAAGCACTCCCACATCTATTATCTCCTTATCTGCTTGCACTACAACCTTTTTGGACTAGGCATCTAAGACACTGAGAAGTTAAATGCCTAGGTCACACAAGTAATTGATGACTGCTATTTCTACTAAATACCTCGGAGGAAAGCTGAACATTGGGTCAGATAAAAGACTTCCTCACCAGACTACCTCAATTGTCCCTCTGTATCTTCAGGGCCTGAAATTAGCAAGCAACCTGCCAAAATAAGGTGAAAATTGCTTACTGCTCACTTTACAAAAGGTGAGTAGGTAGGCCTGGCTATAATTATGTAGAGTAGGTAACTGATTTAACTTCCTTCTCTGTTTCTTTGTTGTCTGGATATTTGCTAATGTTTTATATGCCCTCATAAGCAAGGAGTAAAGTAAAAAGGAAAGAAAAAATGTAGATAAATGTTATCAATCCTAATATGATAAATACTGAATATTAGGATTTGGCACAATGATTCCAAAATGTCTCTCAGAGTAAAGGTATTTATCTATCTTCAGATGCCCTAAGAGGAGTTTAGGGTCCTGCCCATGAAAGGATCCTGAGAGCAGAAGGTGATGAGTGTGAGGAAGAGTAAGGAGGAAAGGGGCGGGGGGCACGATTCACATTGCCTTAGGCCTCAGTTCATAGTTCCTGTTACACACGCAAGTCTAGTCCAACCCCCCAAACAAAAGAGGATATGAGCTCTGCATGCCATTTGCTCCTTCTGAAAATCCACCTTCTCATCAGAGCTTACTTCTGGGACTCTGCTCAATTCCATGGCTCAGCTCATGATGTTCATTTTTATGCTCCATTGTGACCCCCATAAAAGTTCAGTGTGGAGATTTCCCATCTTCGTGGTCTCTAGCATCTGCCCTCCCCTTTCCACTCCCACATCTGCCTCTCTAGTTCAACTCTTCTTTGGCTCTGGCCTTGCCTATTGGGGGCAGTCTCCATGTTCTTACTTCTTCCAGTCTCAATCCCTCAAATCCTTTCTTCACATATTTCAAAATTAACATTCTTAAAGTAGATAGCTGATCCCTATCACACCCTGCAAAATTCTTTCAAAATTCCCCAACTACATAAAGAATAAGGTTGAACATCTACCCTATCCATCTCTCCCTACATCTCCTGGCCCACTGCCAACATATACTCCACTGTGGCCTAGCAAATCACAGACCCAGCTCCTATTTTCTCAACTATCACCATGCTCACACTTTTCCTTAAGCCTGGAATACCGTCCCAAATTAATTACTTCTCATCTTTGTGACATATTTCCCCTCCTGTCTGAAATTTTACCTTGATCTTAACATTTTCCTGTGCTATGCTCTAGGACTTCTTAACTACAGGTAATAAGCCTTGGCTCAGCACTTTGAATATTTACATAAAAGTACCTTTAAACTTTTGTTGAAAATATCTTCACGAATTAGGAAATTTGCTTTGTTTTCTTTTTTAAACAAAACTAAGAAATACTCTATAATAAAGATTCAGTTACTGAGACCTGTAGCTAAGGTTTTTCAATTCCCCTTGCCTGGCTGTTCTGAATGGCAAATCTTTTATCAAAAATGGAGAGGTTTATGGGTAAAACAAATTGTACTGTAATATTTTTACATGAGAATTTATCCAAATCAGATCTGGCCCCAAATATCAATTCCATGTAAATTTGTATTATGAAAGACCTATCACAGTGACCTATTTTCACACCAGAGACTGAGTGTGACTGCTTTTGCAAGGAACCAAATAAAAAATTCCAAGAATGGTATTAGGAGCAATGAATAAATCAAACACAGTTTTCTGTAAATACAGATTTATGATACAAGCGTGCTGAAAGATGTGTGTATTTTTAGAATCTTTATTTTTTTGGCCATGGTTGATATTATAACTCTGTTCTATACATGTAAAAATCATGAACCAATTCAGTCTTTATAATGGTACTGTGGGTGCATAAGTATTATTTACTGATGAAATTAAATTTAAAATATAAATGTTTGCTGAATTCTGTAAAAATATTTTTCAAATACTTTCATTTTACTCACTCAAAAACTATGTATGAAGAACATATTCTATAAGCCAAAGACTTAAAATACAAAGGAAAACAAAACACAGTAACTGTCCTCAAGAAGCCTAGAGTCTAATGAAGGGAAAGAATAATTAAACATACCATTATATAAAAATAATTTGGAAGTTAATAAAATAGAAGTAAACAAAAAAGGCAGTTGCATTGAATTTTTTTAAAAATGAGAAAAGCAGTGGGATAACACAGGAGCATATAACTGGCTAGGATTGGTTCCTTCAGACTTTACATTTTTATTAATTTTTAGCAACAGCAGAAAATAAATCTTCTGTGTCATAGAAATAATAATATATATGACCCAAAAGAATTCAACAAACTCAAAATCTAACAGTACAACTACAAAAATACTTACTGTCACTAATTTATCTTTTTTGTTGTTGTTCATTTACTCAAGTCTCCAACAAAGGCTTTTGACCAGAAATTTTGTGCCACATCAGTGGGCAGTTATAAGAAATTAAGAGGTAATTTATTCAGGTTCCCTATCTCAAGTTATTTAAAGTCTTCTGGGACTTCGACTTGATTTTCATGGCATTAGAATGTTTGGAAAATGGGAACAAAGTGCATTGATTTAGGTGGATGCCTAAAAAGGAACAAATCACAGAATCTTACAGCTGGTCACCTGGTTGAGAAAACCCCTGTAGTTGAAATATCTCTTACAATAAATCATAGTTACTCCTAAGAATTTTCAATACTTTATTTCATTTTATCCCAACAATATTGTGATATTGTTAAAGCAAATATTAATTTACAAGTAAGAAACACTTAGACTCTGAAAGATAAAATTACAAGGTTTAAAAAATGAACAGGAGTGTGACATGAACTCAGACCCAAGATCACAATCTAATGCATACTTCACTACTACACAACCCCTTAAAATGAGTATATTTCAGAAAAAAAGAAAGAAAAGAAAATGGGTATACTTCAGATTCCACTACCAAGCATCACACATAGACACACACACACACAGACTCAATCACATACACAGGTTAAAAAATGAAAGTCTGAATTACAAGTCTTTACAATGATTCCTATCTTAAAACAGAATATATCTTTCTATAAGGAAGGTTCCCTCCTTTCTTATTCTTGTCCAGAACACATTCAACTCTAAAATCCTATGTAGCACTAAACTACCAGTTGATTTCCAGAAGATTCTCCTACCCTATTTTAGTTAGAAACCTCTTTACATCTCACCTGGATTATCACATCATTTTCCTACTGCAGTATATTCCATTACAACCACTCCATCACAAGCAACTACAGCAGAATTCAACTTCAAGCACATCCCAAATTACACCACATTCTCTTCTGCTTCTGTCCCTTTGCACATGCTTTTCTCTGCCTACAAAGCTATTCTCTTCTCTGTCTATCTGGCTTATGCAAAATTACCACTTCAGAAGAGCCTTCTCTGATGTCCCTTCCCCTCAGGCTAGATTGATCATATGCTCCTTTTCTGTGCTCTTTGAGCGTAATTCTCTTGTAACACTTTCATTACAATAATTTTCCATTTACTTCTTGGTCTCTGCCACTAGGCTATAAGCTCCTTGAAGACAGAGAGAAAACAGGGTCATTCATCATTGCCTAGCCCGCTGTCCAATGCTCAAACAATGTTTGCACAATGAATTAACGACTGAATGAATGGGACTTATTTCTATGTGTATTAGTTTTCTAGGGCTGCTATAACAAATTACCACATGTGTCTTGGTTTATAAACAACAAAAATTTATTTTCTCACAGTTCTGGAGGCCAGAAGCCCAAAATCAGAATGCCAGCAGGGCTGTGCTCTCTTTAAAAGTTCTAGCAGAGGATCCTTCCTTTCCTTTTCCACCTTCTGATGGTTATTGTCAATCCTTGGCATTCTGTGGCTTGCAGACATATCATTCTAATCTCTGCCTCTGACATCACATGGCATTCTGTGTGTGTGTCTGTGTCCAAATTTCCCTCTTTTTATACAGACATTAGCCATTGGGTTAGGGCCCACTCTAGTCCAGTATGACTTCATCTTAACTAGATTACATCTGCTAAGACCCTATTTCCAAATAAAATTACATTCACAGAAGGGGAGGGTATAGTTCAAGTGGTAGAGCACATGCTTAGCATACATAAGGTCTTGAGTTCAATTCCTAGTACCTCCTCTAAAAGTAAATAAATAGATAAAATAAGTTGACCTAATAACCTCTCCCCCAAAAAATAAAAAATAAATAAATAAATAAAATTTTAAAGGTTACATTCACAGTTCTAGGTAGATACAAAATTTGGGGGACTAATAAATTTGGGAGAGAGAAAAATTTTCTGATTTCTGTACCTGGAGCACAATGCCTAAGCAACCTGCCCCAACCATGTTTAATCTGACATCTGGGTCAAAGCCTTATTTATGAAACAAAAACTTCTGACAGGAAATTACAACTATTTTTTAACTTAACTTGGAAAGTTCCATTCACTCACTCATCAGATATTTACTGAGGGCCCACGACATGCCACGCACCATTCTAAGTGCCAGGGATATAGCAGCAAACGAAGCACACAAAAATCTCTGCCATTATGAAGCTTACATACCAGAGGTAAGGGGACCCAGACAATAAACAAAATAAATCAGTATGATGCTGCACATAACAGCAAATTTTGGTAAGTGCAATGGAGAAATATTAAGCAGGTAATGCGGACAGGAAAACTGAGCGGAGTTGAGGATGCTGCAGTATCAAATGAGATGATTAAAGAAAGCATCACCAAGAAGGTGATATTTAAGCACCTGAAGGAGATAACACAGGTAGCCCTGTGGATATTTGGAGGAATATAGTCTAGGTAGTAGAAATAGCACAAGCAAAGGTCCTGGGATAGGAGTGTAACATGGGATAACAAAGAGATCAGGATGTCCTTCCTCTCTCTATTATCAACTAAGTAGTTATAGCAACACACATTCCTAGTTTCTACAGAAGGAATATTTTGAGTTCTTAAGAAAGTAAGTTTCTCCAAGACAGAAAATGCTATGCTCAATTAAATATAAAAATTCAAACCTTTTTTTTAGTGCCCTTCATCTCTGTGCCTTATCATTAGGAAAATAGAAACAATGTACATATCTGGACTATAATAAATAAATCTTTACTTTTAGATAAATCACACTTCTGTCAGTTAAAAAAATTACTTTCTAGGACACCATATCAGTCTAGCTATGAGACTTGAATTATCTCCACTTGTCTCATCAAAATTACCATCAAATTCCTTTCTTTACACAAAAAATTTATTTCTTTATTCCCTTCAGTCTTGCCTAAATTCTAAGGATACAGTTAGATTCTTATTTGGTGCCACCTTATGGGAGAATTTAATAAAAAAACTGTCTTTTGGATAAAATTCAAAATCTGTATTTATGGTGATCTCATGCTTACAAAGCCCTTTCCTATGATAAAACACTACTTTATGAAAACAGTGTTCTAAGTATATACATGTCTAATTTTATTCTTACATCAACCCTCTGAGATAAGAATTATGATCTCCACTTTGCAGATGAAGAAATTGAGGCTCGAAGAGGAGGTAGTGGTTTCTCGAAGCTCACATCTAGTTGTAAAATAAGCTTCAAAACTATTGGTGCCTGATTTCAAAACCTTTGCTATGGAACTCTGGCTCCTGTGCCTCTTTCATATTCTTATCCCATGAAATTCTTTAATAACCCCATGAGTTACACATTATATCCCAAATTTCTAGCACACATTTTCAAAGAGGTTAAATAATGTGCCTAAGTCACATAGCTATTTAGTGATGGGTTCAACTACCTTCATTCATTTGCTCAACAAATATTTATGAAGAACCTATTTTGCTCAGCACTGGATGTACATAGTGAAGAAAATATCCACTTTTCTGGAACTTACGGTCAAAAGACAGAATGTTTCACAATGGCAACTACCATTTATTAAATGCTTATTACAGGAAAATTACTATTCTAAACATTTTACTGGTGTTATCTCATTTAATATTCATAACAGTCTCATGAGGTGGTTTTTAGGTAAGCAGAATGCCCCAAAGAACTTAATTGGACCAAGGTATACAGATTGTTAAGTGGGTGAAACAGGTTTTTGAACCCAAGCATCAAACTCCAGAGCCTGTCTTTCTACTATGCTATATTTCTTATACAAATAGACAAGAAGGAAAGGAAAAAAGAAAAAGGGCGAGAGAAAAAGAAGGAAGAAGAAGAGGAGGAAGGGAAGGGAAGGGGGAGAAAAGGGGAGGGGAAAAGACATTATATACTTAAAGTTGTGATATGGATTCAATGCTGAATTTATTGTTCTTTTTCCCTGCACCATACCACCGTCTAACATTTTTTCCAGCTGGCCCTATGGGTAACACTCCTGGAGACCCAATGGTTAGCTCTATTAGGAGAGCCAAGCTAGCTTGCCAGTGATGTAAGCGCCAGCAGACACTATCTTTATCCTCTCTTTCCTCCATTCACCAGCTTGTGAGAACCCAGAACACAGCACCAGTGGGCATTCCAGATTTCTCAATGCTAGCACAGACAAGCAACCATTCTAAGTCTAGAAAGTAAACAAGAAGCAATCAAGGAAGTCAAGAAGGCAAGAAAGGCAGGATTGAGTGTGTCAAGGAAATCTGATGCCAAGAAAGGAACTTTGTTGGTAATTTAGACAATAAACTCAGCATTTATCTTCTATAAATTATTAGAAGCAGCTTAAGAACCATCTACAATTTTTAAAGACATAGAACTAAACAGCACTGCCATAAGAATTTCCAAGCTTGGAAAATCAAGAAGCATCTAAATCAAGCTGATCTTTTTCTGGAAGATGAGAAGACAAGAGAATGGCGGTTAAAACCACGATAAAAATCTAAAATACACAGAAGATTACACTACTAGCCTTTACTAAAATATCTTGATCACTTCATGGTGACCATCAAGAAAATTTAGAAAGTGGTTGTAATACCAAAGTTTGATGGTGAAAGTGAAGCAGAGGTGGGAGTTAGGAGAATTTTAACCAACCCTCAAGCCATATACCAAATAGGCATTCTAAGTAAAACATGTTCTTACAATACTAACTCAAGGCAAATCACTCAGTTACCCTTCTAACCAGATACTGTGCAAGGACTATGAACAGGATTCCGAGACAGACTACTTAGGTTTGAAACCCAGGTCCCCCATTTAAAGAATATGATCTTTCATATTATGATTCAGAAACTGAATCTCTTCATGCCTTCGTTTCACTATTTTCCATTACATATCTCTAAGGTTTGTTGTATGGGTTAAATAAAATCGATCTATGTAAAACACTTAGAATACTGTCTGACACACAGACAATGCTATATCAGGGACTGAGATGATTACATTCCTTAAAGTCCCTCCCATAGGAATTTCTAGAGCCACAAATACTTGAGGACATAATTGACAGAAGTCAGCTGTGGGGTAGGAAGCAAAAAGAGAGGGGAAGGAGAATAGCTTTCACATTCATGATAAGAGCAGGCTTCATGTTGTTTGTAAGTATACTTTATAATTTTTCAAAGACATAAAAACATTTTTATTTAATACAATCTGACAATGCTTCCTCTTTCTCTTCACGTTCTGCCAAGAGGATGTAGGGGAAAGGTAAAGCTGACTAGGCTGTAGTAGCTGCACTGATTAGATTTTCTCCAGGTAAAATTCTGTTATGGTCCATGCTGTTTAAACTTAATGAAGAAGAAAAACTGGGATCAGATACTAGCAGGAAATGTTGCGAAAATGTTTCCTGAAGCGTGACATAAATACTTTCATCAAAACCCTTAGCAACTGTTAATCCCCAACCTCTAATTTATCCCTCCCTGCCCTTTCACACACATTACTATATATAAAATAGATAAACAAGGACCTACTGTATAGCACAGGGAACTATATTCAATTTATTGTAATAACATACAATGGCAAAGAATCTGAAAAGAAAAAAATATGTATGTATGTATATGTATAACTGAATCACCTTGCTGTACACCTGAAACTAACATTGTAAATCAACTACACTTCAGTAAAAAAAACTACACTGAGTCACTATCTCTCATTGATGGAATGATGAGTGATTTACATTTTCATCATTGTACTTTTCTGTATTTTCAAAATTAAGAATGAATATAAATTGCTTTTATGATCAGAAAAAAATACAAATCTTAAAAAGTTGAAAAAAGACACAAGGAAGTTTAATCTATGATTAACACAATCATGTAAAATAAGCAAGCAGACAAATAAAACTGTTTAGAGAAAGTGCTTAAAGAAAAAAGGATCATCAATCATTTTCTCAATGGATGATATCCTATTTATTTTTCTTTATTTTCCAAGTTTTCAATAATGAAAATGTGGTACTTTCATTAGGGGAGAGTGTCAACTAATTATTAATGAAAACATAAAACCTCAAGTAGATTTATCTTGTGTTTGAAATGCAAGTCTTTGTTTTTCTTCTTGCTTGCATTAGGCTTTAAATTTACTGGAAAACTATTTCCTGCTCAAACTATAAAAGAAAAAAAAGCAGTGAGGAGAGGAAAGGGGGGCTGTCATGGAATGATGTAGTGAGAAAAGAAGAAAAAGTTATTTATGGTTTCCAACCTCTTCTAGGCTTTCAGCACTGCCCAGCAATCCTTTTAGTTGCCTCTAGTCAGCTACTTCTCCCACACCTTAAAGTGGCTATTATAAACCCTCATCAGGATCTGTCCAGCCCACTTTCTCTCCGCAGATGACCTTGCTTTCTACTTCATCGAGAAAATAGCAGTTATAAAGCACAAAGTTCCTTCTCTTCCATTCTCTACCTTCCATCCCAAGCTCATCCATATCTTAAAATCTCAATCCTTCATGGGAGGAGAGGTAGCTATTCCTCTTTCTTTCCAAAGTCAACTCCTTTTTTTATGTTCCTGGCCCCATTTTTTGATACCTTCTCTGGACTGTTACTTTAGTCTCTACTTCTCCACTGATTACCTCCCTTCATATTATCTCTGACTTCTACCTCCTCCTCACTCTACTGCCTTCTATTTTCTTTTCTTCTCTCTGTTTATTTTACAATGCAAAGCAGTTTGACATTGATTCAGGGCAGATATTATTATGCTGCTACCCGAGAGGTGGTCTCAAACATCCCTACCTATAGCTCCTTCAGCTTCCACCTTACAATTTCCAACTCCCATTTCTCTGTCTCTATCATGACCTTTCTTCTTAGCTCCCAAGTCATTTTCCTAAACATCTCCATCTGGATATCTCATAGATAATTGTAGTTAATATGTCCAATACTGAACTTATTCCTTCCCTTGTGGAACTTGCTCCTTCTCCTGCATTTCCTAATTCTTCATTGTTATTACCAACCAGACATTCGTTGTAGAAATCTGAGTCATCTCTGATTCATTCCTCATCTCTTTCATATAGTCAAACGTAAATTTCAGTAATTTCAATTTCCAAAATATTTCTTGAATTCAACCCCTACTCTGCATATTCACAGTTAGTTTAGGTCCTCTCATCTGAAATAACTTCTTGAGTGGTCAGCAGACCTTTCCTTATTCATTTCTAATCCATTCTTCACAAGTCTTCATTGTCTTTCTAAAGCATCATGTCATTTATCTGCTTAAAACCTTCCAACTGTAGCCTATGGCTCAGAAAAAGTTTAAATTCTTTACCTAGCATGTAAGTCCCTCATAGTCTGGTATTCATGTGTGTTACCAAATTCCTCTCCCTTCCCTTCTATGATGCACCTTAAGATTTAACAAAACAAATGTGCCATGTGCCTCCATGTCCTGTATCTTTGCATGTGGTCCTTCCTCTGTTTAAATTGACTTAACTACCTTCTTCATATGCCAAGTTATTCTTACTTTAAATCAATGCTTCTCAAATTTTAATGTGCTTATAATTCACCTAAGGATCTTCTTAAAACTAAATTCTGACTCCATCAGTCTGGCCTGGGGTCTGAGAACTGCATTTCCAGCATATTCCCAGGTAATACCTGGGACCAGGTGATACTGCTACTAGTTTATTGACCGTATTTTGTGTGGCAAGAACTAGGCCCAACTTAAATATGACCTCCCTGAAGGCTTTCTGTCTCTCCCAGAGTGAGTCACTCCCATCTCTCTGCTGCTATCAAAACACTGTATTGATCTCTCTTACAGTCCTTTATTTTGTGACATAATCATTTGTCATGTTTCATTTCCCATTAAATCACAATTCTTTGAAGGGCAGAGACCATCCCTTGTTCATTCTCATATACTAACCCTAACAGTGCCTGGCATATAGAAGGCACTGATTAAACACATATTGAATGAATTCATAAGTGAATAAGTAAAAAGAGAAATCTTATTGAAACTAAATTCCAATGGATTCAATAAATCTTTGTTTCAACTATAATCAAACCACAAACATTTATGGGACATCTATAATTCTTACTCATTTTTGTATCAAATTTTAGGGCTCAGTGCCTGAAATTTAGTAAAACTACAGAACACATTTGTTAAACAGGTGGCTGGCTGCTTGGATGGCTGGATTGCCGGCTGGCTGGATGGATGGCTGAGTGGCTGAACGAATGGATAAATGCCCAAAATAAAAGGAAGTCTATAAGACAAACCACCATGTTGTACATAATCATTCAAAACAAATAAATCAGCAAGAAGAAAGCTAACAATATATTTACAGCAAATTCAGTGATTCACCTAAGTTTCTGTATTTGAATATTTTAGGACAAAACTTTGAGACACGATAACACAAATTGAATAAATATACCATGAGTTCATAACTGTTGGAAGGGGTGAACATACTGAACAAATTGGTAAAATAACAGGATGATAATGTGTTGGAAAGAGTGATTATTCTAAAGTAATTTCAAATTTAACACAACAAAAAGTGAATACTGTTGTTCCTGAGTTCTGAAAATCCTCATCTCATGATTTGGGACTCTGAAAACTTCCTAGGTTGTACCCTATCCCTGCTCTCCTAGTAAGAAAAACTTACACCGCAGACTCTTCAGAGCCAAAGCTAAGTTATCAACCAAGGATTCTGCCTGCGATAGTTAAAAAACAGGAAGCTTTGGTGAAAGTTAAAGCTTCTTAGTCTTTGGTGAAAGTTTAAATCTTCTTAGTCAATGCTACATTTAGACATCTTGGCTTCTTTCTCAAGCAGCTGAAAAAGACAGACTGGTATCAGGGAAAAGAGAGTGAAAATGACTGCAAGTGAAAACTGTTCCCAATGCCTGCCTTATCACAGAAGGTCAAAGGCTAAATGAGAAACTGGAAGGCAGAAATAGCATCTATGAAAGAAAGGTTGGTGGGTCATCCAAGTGATAATCAATCAATTGAGGATATTAACAGAATTCCTAAAGTCAAGAGAAATGATAAGCTAATTTATAAATAAATAAGTTATAAACAAAGGTATTTAAGTTATAAGCAAAGATTACCTGTGTTTAATCTGAAGCCAAGAGAAAGAAATTTCAAGAAAAAAATTCTTGTAGGTATTCCTGTCATAGATTTAACAGATATGCTTTTGTTTTGTTTTTCTATTAACTGTAAAAATACACTGCTTATCTCTACAGTCACTCAAGATATATGAGTATTTAAAAACAAATATTTCAATAGCTGAATGTCAGAGATCTTTCTGAACAGCTCAAAGGATCACTAACAGGGCAGACAAAAGCCATTGACATAAATCTACTTTGGAGGACAGGCCAATAAATCTGCAAGTATTTTCTGTCTGCCTTGCATAACCTTTTCTTAGCTACCTTAAGGGATAAGGAATTCAACCTGTACACTGCAGCCAAAGTGATACTATAGAATATGTCTGATAATATTACTCCTCTGCTCAAGACTCTCTCCAATGGCTTACTAGTCCATGATGAGGCATTCATAAACTTATATGTAGCTGCCACTACCTCTCTGGCCTCCCCTGCTACGACTCTGTCCCTCTCTCACTCCCCTCTAGCCACACTCTTATCCTATCCACTTCGCATATTTCCCAAGTACACTCCTGATTCAGCAACTTTGCACATGTTGCTTCTACCCAGGATGATCTTCTGCTAGGTATCTGAAAGTGCTGCCTCACTTTCTCCAGGTCTGCAAAGATGAGATCTTTACAGAGATGCCTTACTTTACCATTCCTTAATGACATTTCCAAAATCTCTGTTTTTTTTTTTTTTCTGTTGCTTGTATCACTGCCTGGCATGCTCCATACTGGTTCACTTACATTCTGTTCCCTATCCTCTAATCCCAGGAGGAATTTAATTCATTGTATCCTTAGGGCCTAGATCAATGCCTAATACATAGTAGGAGCTGAATAAATACTTAATGGATGACTAAATAGTAGAGGGTTGAATATGATAAAGCCACCAAAAGGAGCTTGTGAAGTCTGCTTTATACCTGAGTTGCTTCCCACAGAAGGAACAGGGGGGTTGCCACAAAGCAAAGGAGTTGCAAGGAGGAGAAACAGCATTTTACATTAAAAAAACCACATGAGAAGAATCAGAGAAGCAAACATAAGAGAATTTCTTTAAATGATTAAATCCAGTGGAGCAGGGAAATGTGTATGTTAGAATGATTCTCATTTAAGAGGAGGTTTTTATCTTTTTTAGTGATTCCTTCACCAAGGGTTCAAGACATCTGAGATATCTTAATTTTCCTTAACACTATGAAATTTACCTCACTACCTCTGGTAATACTGCTTATATTTAAATCTACTGTGTTAGATATTAATACAGCTACTCAGCTGTTATTATGATGGATTATTGCATACTTTATCTTTTTTCATGTTCTTATGTTTACTCTAGTGGCATATTTATATTTAAACTTTTCTCTTGTAAACAGCATTTAGGGGGTCTTGCTTTTAAATCAGTTTTGACAATCTCTGTCTTTTAATTGTACTTCTTAGGTTGTTTATACTTAATGTAATTATTGATATGGTTGGGTTTATGAATATTATTTTGCTATTTGTTTTCTATTTATAACATACATGTATTTTTTAACCTCCTTTCTTTTCTTTTTTGGTATTTACATAACATATAAAGTATTGGTTATTTTACTGTACTTTTTTGTATTTTTAGTTGATATTTTAGTAATTACAGTATGCTTTCTTAAATTATCATGGTCTACACTGAATTAATATTAAACTGCTTAACAATGAATGTAAAAACCATACAATCGTACACTTCCATTTATCCTCTTTCTCTCTTCTGCGCTCTTGCTTATACATATTTTTCTGTTTTATAAACCAAAAACACACTGTTGTTATTTTTGCTTTAAAGAGCTGTCTTTTAAGAAATTAAGACATTAGAGAAAAAATATTTTATATTTACCATTTTTGGTACTCTTCATTTATTTATGGATATCTGAGCATCTACTTGTTATCATTCTCCTTCATTTTGAAGAACTTACTTTAATATTTCTTAAAATACAGATACATTTTAAGCTGCTCTCTACGAGGCCTCACAAAGTTTCATCCTGCATTTGTGCATCTTTGTTTCAGTAAGCGTTAGTGGTATTTCCCACACAGATTATTGGAGTTCCTTTTCTGGGCAGTTTTCTCACTTCTAGTTTTTTGTCCTGCAAATTCTAGCCACTTCAGCAGCAATAAGCTCCAGTATCAGTTTTATCCGACCTTCAAAAATTTTATTTTCTGCCAAGAAGGCAGGATTTAGATAAAACTCACCTATTTTATTTCTTCAGGGATCACAATCTTGTGTTATCTGTTGTTGAATGCCCCACAAACAGCTGTTTTACGTCTTTTGCCCAGTTTTATAGCTGTTTATGGCACAAAAGTAAGTCTGATACCCATTATTCCATCACCTCTGAACAATATTTCTTTGATAACTTATATATTTTCATCAAAATCTTGGAGTAAAATCAGCCCATTCCATTAATGGAAAATGCTCACAAAATAACCTAACTGACAAAGTCCGCTGTTATCAAACTATCAGTAAATCATATTTAGCTTCTCTCATAACAAAAGACTGACTTGATTTTTAATTCAAACAAAGGCATTAATATACCTTTCCAGGACAAGAGTCTCACTTCTTCATTCGAAGCACAATGGATGGATGGATGGATAGATAGACAGATAGACAGAGAGACACACAGACAGAATGAAGCATTTCCATGAGTGTGTTATCCAAATACCAAGTACCAATACTTCAGTATTTCTTATGGATCCTTTCTTTGCTTTTCTTTCATGTTTGTGATTTATTTTTTACAATAGTAAAGGGATAGAAGTAGTGAGATCATTAAACAAAAATTGACATTACTTTCACTGTCTCACTCTACAGTATATCTGAATTCAGAACATGGAAATATGAGTAAATATGAGTAATCTATCTAATTTCCTTGATTCTTCCATAAAAGAAATATGTTAAAGGCATGGAAATACAGGAAGCCCTATCACAGGTTTACGAGGCCTTAGTTAATGGTACTTTGAAGACATCACAATTTCCAAATGTACTTTTATTGGTGCTACAGATAATTTTATAACTGAGCAATATATCATAATAAGTCTCTAGATGGAAGAAAAGTAAAACAGAAATGTTAGCCTGAAGATCTTGATTCTGTACAGCATACAATTCCTTCTGCCAATGAGTTACATTTAACTCTATGCTGAATTTTTCTTTTCATACCTTTAATTGCTTTTTGTTGCAGTAGTTTGGGAAATTAAAATGACTTTTTTTTCCTCATAAGATAAAAAGGCATTCTGCTGGTCATTCTCTCTGCTCTGATATGATGTGGGGACTTCCT